>NC_092145.1:12500-312500 GCF_043159975.1 Macaca nemestrina
CCGGTTCCATCCAGTTTGATCCGGTCTGAACCGGTTTCATCAGGTCTGATCTGGTTTGAACCGGTTTGAGTCGGTTTGATCCGGTTCCCTCCGGTTAGATCCGGTCTGAGCTGGTTTGATCCGGTCTGAACCGATTTGAGCCGGGTTGATCCGGTTACATCCGATTCGATCCGATCTGAAATGGTTTGTTCCGGTCTGAACCGGTCTGGTCCGGTTTGAACCGGTTTGAGCCGGTTTGATCCCGTTTCAGCCGGTTTGAACCGGTTTCAGCTGGTTTGATCCGTTTCCAACCGGTTTCATCCGGTCTGAACCGGTTTCACCCGGTCTGATCTGGTTTGAAACGGTTTGAGCCGGTTTGAGCCGGTTTCCGCCGGTTTGAACCAGTTTCAGCCGGTTTGATCCGGTTCCATCCGGTTTGATCCGGTCTGAGTCGGTTTGATCCGGTTTGAACCCGTTTGAGCCAGTTTCATCAGGTTCTATCCCGTATGATCCGGTCTGAACCGGTTTCATCCGGTGTGATCCGGTTGGAACCGGTTTGAGCCGGTTTGATCCGGTTCCATCCAGTTTCATCCGGTCTGAACCGGATTTATCCGGTTTGAACCAGTTTGAGCCGGTTTGATCCGGTTCCATCCGGTTTGATACGGTCTGAACCGGTTTCATCCGGTTTGATCCGGTTTGAGCCGGTTTGAACCGGTTTCAACTGGTTTGATCCTGTTCCATCCGGTTTGATCCAGTCAGAGCCGGTTTGATCCGGCTTGAAACGTTTTTAGCCGGTTTGATCCGGTTCCATCCGGTTTGATCCGGTCTGAACCGGTTTCAACGGGTCTGATCCGGTTCCATCCGGTTTGAGCCAGTCTGAGCAGGTTTGATCCGGTTTGAACCGGTTTGAGCCGGTTTGATCCGGCTACATCTGGTTTGATCCGGTCTGAACCGCTTTCATCGGTCTGATCTGGTTTGAACCGGTTTGAGTCGGTTTGATCCGGTTCCATCCGTTTTGATCTGGTCTGAGCCGGTTTGATCCGGTTTGAACCGGTTTGAGCCGCTTTGATCCGGTAACATCCGGTTTGATCCGGTCTGAAACGGTTTGTTCCGGTCTGAACCGGTCTGGTCCGGTTTGAACCAGTTTGAGCCGGTTTGATCCGGTTTCAGCCGGTTTGAACCTGTTTCAGCTGGTTTGATCCGGTTCCATCCGGTTTCATCCGGTCTGAACCGGTTTCATCCAGTCTGAACCGGATTGATCCGGTTTGAACCAGTTTGAGCCGGTTTCATCTGGTTTGATCCGGTCTGAACCGGTTTCATCCGGTCTGATTTTTGATCCGGTTTGACCCGGTTTCAGCTGGTTAGATCCGGTTCCATTCAGTTTCATCCGTTCTGAACCAATTTGATCCGGTTTGAACAAGTTTGAGCCAGTTTCACCCGGTTCTATCCCGTTTGATCCGGTCTGAACCGGTTTCATCGGGTCTGATCCGGTTTGAACCGGTTTGAGCCGGTTTGATCCGGACTGAACCGGTTTGAGCCGGTTTGAACCGGTTTCAGCTGGTTTGATCCGGTTCCATCCGGTTTGATCCGGTCTGAACCGGTTTGATCTGGTTTGAAGCACTTTCAGCTGGTTTGATCCGGTTTCATCCGGTTTGATCCTGTCTGAGCCGGTTTGATCCGGTCTGAAGCGGTTTGAGCCGGTTTGAACCTGTTTGAGCCGGTTTGAACCGGTTTCAGCTGGTTTGATCCGGTTCCCTCCTGTTTAATCCGGTCTGAACGGGTTTGATTTGGATTGAACCATTTTGAGGTGGTTTGATCCGGTACCATCCGGTTTGATCCGCTCTGAACCGGTTTCATCCGGGCCGGATCGGTTTGAACCGGTTTGAGCCGGTTTGATCCGGTTCCATCCGGTTTGATCCCGTCTGAACCGTTTTCATCCAGTCTGATCCGGTTTGAACTGGTTTGATCCGGTTTGAACCCGTTTGAGCCGGTTCGATCCGGTTCCATCCGGCTTCATCCGGTCTGAACCGGTTTCATCCGGGCTGATCCGGTTTGAACCGATTTGAGCCGGTTTGATTCGGTTTGAAGCGGTTTGATCCGGTTTGAACCGGTTTGAGCCGGATTGAGCCGGTTTCAGCTGGTTTGATCCGGTTCCATTCCGGTTTGATCCGGTCTGAACCGGTTTCATCGGGTCTGATCCGATTTGAACTGGTTTCAGCCGGTTTGAGCCGGTTTCAGCTGGTTTCATCTGGTTCCATCCGGTTTGAACCGGCCTAACCGGTTTCATCCAGTCTGAACCAGATTGATCCGGTTTGAACCAGTTTGAGCCCGTTTGATCCCGTTTCAGCCGGTTTGAACCGGTTTCAGCCGGTTTGATATGGTTCCATCCGGTTTGATCCGGTCTGAGTCGGTTTGATCCGGTTTGAAGCCGTTTAAGGCAGTTTCATCCGATTCTATCCTGTTTGATCCGGTCTGATCCGGTTGGAACCGGTTTGAGCAGGTTTGATCCGGTTCCACCCAGTTTCATCCGGTCTGAACCGGATTTATCCGGTTTGAACCAGTTTGAGCCGGTTTGATCCGGTTCCATCCGGTTTGATCCGGTCTGAACCGGTTTCATCTGGTTTGATCCGGTATGAAACGGTTTGATCCGGTTTGAACCGGTTTGAGCCGGTTTGATCCGGTTCCATCCAGTTTCATCCGGTCTGAACCGGATTTATCCGGTTTGAGCCGGTTTGATCCGTTTCCATCCGGTTTGATCCGGTCTGAACCGATTTCGTCCGGTCTGATCCGGTTTGAACCGGTTTGAGCCGGTTTGAACCTGTTTGAGCCGGTTTCAACCGGTTTCAGCTGGTTTGATCTGGTTCCATCGGGTTTGACCCGGCCTAATAGGTTTCATCCGGTCTTAACCGGATTGATCCGGTTTGAACCTGTTTGAGCCGGTTCGATCCGGTTCCATCCGGTTTGATCCGGTCTGAACTGGTTTCATCAGGTCTGATCCGGTCTGAACCGGTTTCATCAGGTCTGATGCGGTTTGAACCGGTTTGAGCCGGTTTGATCTGGTTCCATCCGGTTTGATCCGGTCTGAGCCGGTTTGATCCGGTTATATCCGGTTTGATCCCGTCTGAACCAGTTTGATCCGGTTTTAGCCGTTTTGAGCCGGTTTGATCCGGTTCCATCCGGTTTGATCCGGTCTGAACCGGTTTGATCCGGTTTGAACCAGTTTGAGCCAGTTTCATCCGGTTCCATCCGGTTTGATCCGGTCTGAACCGGTTTCATCCGGTCTGATCCGGCTTTAACCGGTTTCAGCCGGTTTGAACCGGTTTCAGCTGGTTTGATCCGGTTCCATCCGGTTTGATCCGGTCTGAACCGGTTTGATCCGGTTTGAACCAGTTTGAGCCGGTTTGATCCGGTTTCAGCCGGTTTGATCCGGTTTCAGCTGGTTTCATCCGGTTCCATCCGGGTTGATCCGGTCTGAACCGGTTTGATCCGGTCTGATCCGGTTTGAACCGGTTTGAGCCGGTTTGATCCGGTTTCAGCCGGTTTCAACCGGTTTCAGCTGGTTTCATCCGGTTCCATACGTTTTGATCCGGTCTGAACCGGTTTGATCCGGTTTGAACCAGTTTGAGCCAGTTTCATCCGGATCCATCCGATTTGATCCGGTCTGAACCGGTTTCATCCGGTTTGATCCGGTTTGACCGGTTTGAGCCGGTTTAAACCTGTTTCAGCCGGTTTGAACCCCTTTCAGCTGGTTTGATCCGGTTCCATCCGATTTGATCCGGTCTGAACCGGTTTGATCCGGTTTGAACCAGTTTGAGCCGGTTTGATCCGGTTCCATCCGGTTTCATCCGGTCTGAACCGGTTTCATCCGGTCTGATCCGGTTTGAGCCGGTTTGAACCTGTTTCAGCCAGTTTGAACCGGTTTCAGCTGGTTTGATCTGGTTCCATCCGGTTTGATCCGGTTTCAGCCGGTTTCAACCGGTTTCAGCTGGTTTGATCCGGATCCATCCGGTTGATCCGGTCTGAACCGGTTTCATCCGGTCTGATCCGGTTTGAACCGGTTTGAGACGGTTTGAACCTGTTTCAGCCGGTTTGAACCCGTTTCAGCTGGTTTGATCCGGTTCCATCCGGTTTGATCCGGTTTCAGCCAGTTTCAACCGGTTTCAGCTTGTTTGATCCGGTTGAATCCGGTTTGATCCGGTCTGAACCGGTTTGATCCGGTTTGAACCAGTTTGATCCGGTTTGATCCGGTCTGAACCGGTTTGATCCGGTTTGAACCAGTTTGAGCCGGTTTGATCCGGTTTCAGCCGGTTTGATCCAGTTTCAGCTGGTTTCATCCGGTTCCATCTGGTTTGATCCGGTCTGAACCGGATTCATCCGGTCTGATCCGGTTTGAACCGGTTTGAGCCGGTTTGATCCGGTTTCAGCCGGTTTCAACCGGTTTCAGCTGGTTTGATCCGGTTCCATCCGGTTTGATCCGGTCTGAACCGGTTTGATCCGGTTTGAACCAGTTTGAGCCAGTTTCATCCGGTTCCATCCGGTTTGATCCGGTATGAACCGGTTTCATCCGGTCTGATCCGGTTTGAACCGGTTTGAGCCGGTTTGATCCGGTTCCATTCGGTTTGATCCGGTCTGAACCGGTTTCATCCGGTCTGATCCGGTTTGAACCGGTTTGAGCCGGTTTGAACCTGTTTCAGCCGGTTTGAACCGGTTTCAGCTGCTTCGATCCGGTTCCATCTGGTTTGATCCGGTCTGAACCGGATTCATCCGGTCTGATCCGGTTTGAACCGGTTTGAGCCGGTTTGATCCGGTTTCAGCCGGTTTCAACCGGTTTCAGCTGGTTTGACCCGGTTCCATCCGGTTTGATCCGGTCTGAACCGGTTTGATCCGGTTTGAACCGGTTTGAACCAGTTTCATCCGGTTTCATCCGGTTTGATCCGGTCTGAACCGGTTTCATCCGGTCTGATCCAGTTTGAACCGGTTTCAGCCGGTTTGATCTGGTTTCAGCCGGTTTCAACCGGTTTCAGCTGGTTTGATCCGGTTCCATCCACTTTGATCCGGTTTCAGCCGGTTTCAACCGGTTTCAGCTGGTTTGATCCGGTTCCATCCGGTTTGATCCGGTCTGAACCGGTTTGATCCGGTTTGAACCAGTTTGATCCAGTTCCATCCGGTTTATCCGGTCTGAACCAGTTTGATCCGGTTTAAACCGGTTTCAGCTGGTTTGATCCGGTTCCATCCGGTTTGATCCGGTCTGAACAGGTTTGATCCGGTTTGAACCAGTTTGAGCCAGTTTCAACCGGTTCATCCGGTTTGATCCGGCCTGAACCGGTTTCATCCGGTTTCATCCGGTTTGAACCGGTTTGAGCCGGTTTGATCCGGTTTGAACCAGTTTGAGCCGGTTTGATCCGGTTCCATCCGGTTTCATCCGGTCTGAACCGGTTTCATCCGGTCTGATCCGGTTTGAACCGGTTTGAGCCCGTTTGAACCTGTTTCAGCCGGTTTGAACCCGTTTCAGCTGGTTTGATCCGGTTCCATCCGGTTTGATCCGGATTCAGCCAGTTTCAACCGGTTTCAGCTGGTTTGATCCGGTTCCATCCGGTTTGATCCGGTCTGAACCGGTTTGATCCGGTTTGAACCAGTTTGATCCGGTTTCATCCGGTCTGAACCGGTTTGATCCGGTTTTAACCGGTTTCAGCTGGTTTGATCCGGTTCCATCCGGTTTGATCCGGTCTGAACCGGTTTGATCCGGTTTGAACCAGTTTGAGCCAGTTTCATCCGGTTCCATCCGGTTTGATCCGGTCTGAACCGGTTTCATCCGGACTGATCCGATTTGAACCGGTTTGAGCCGGTTTGAACCTGTTTCAGCCGGTTTCAACCGGTTTCAGCTGGTTTGATCCGGTTCCTTCCGGTTAGATCCAGTCTGAACCGGTTTGATCCGGTTTGAACCGGTTTGATCCGGTTCCATCCGGTTTGAACCGGTTTCATCCGGTCTGAACCGGTTTCAGCTGGTTTGATCCGGTTCCATCCGGTTTGACCCAGTCTGAACGGGTTTCATCCGGTTTGAACCGGTTTCAGCTGGTTTGATCGGGTTCCATCCGGTTTGATCCGGTCTGAACCGGTTTCATCCGGACTGATCCGGTTTTAACCGGTGTGAGCCGGTTTGATCCGGTTTCAGCCGGTTTCAACCGGTTTCAGCTGGTTTGATCCGGTTCCATCCGGTTTGATCCGGTCTGAACCGGTTTGATCCGGTTTGATCCAGTTTGAGCCAGTTTCATCCGGTTCCATCCGGTTTGATCCGGTCTGAACCGGTTTCATCCGGACTGATCCGGTTTGAGCCGGTTTGATCCGGTTTCAGCCGGTTTCAACCGGTTTCAGCTGGTTTGATCCGGTTCCATCCGGTTTGATCCGGTCTGAACCGGTTTGATCCGGTTTGATCCAGTTTGAGCCAGTTTCATCCGGTTCCATCCGGTTTGATCCGGTCTGAACCGGTTTCATCCGGACTTATCCGGTTTGAACCGGTTTGAGCCGGTTTGATCCGGTTTCTGCCGGTTTCAAGCGGTTTCAGCTGGTTTGATCCGGACTGATCCGGTCTGAACCGGTTTCATCCGGTTTGAACCGGTTTCAGCTGGTTTGATCCGTACTGATCCGGTTTGAACCGGTTTCAGCCAGTTTGATCCGGTTTCAGCCGGTTTCAACCGGTTTCAGCTGGTTTGATCCGGTTCCATCCGGTTTGATCCGGTCTGAAGCGGTTTGATCCGGTTTGAACCAGTTTGAGCTAGTTTCAACCGGTTCATCCGGTTTGATCCGGTCTGAACCGGTTTCATCCGGTCTGATCCGTTTTGAACCGGTTTGAGCCGGTTTGATCCGGTTTCAGCCGGTTTCAACCGGTTACAGCTGGTTTGATCCGGTTCCATCCGGTTTGATCCGGTCTGAACTGGTTTGATCCGGTTTGAAACAGTTTGAGCCAGTTTCATCCGGTTCCATCCGGGTTGATCCGGTCTGAACCAGTTTCATCCGGTCTGATCCGGTTTGAACCGGTTTCAGCCGGTTTGTTCCGGTTTCATCCGGTTTGAACCGGTTTCAGCTGGTTTGATCCGGTTCCATCCGGTTTGATCCGGTCTGAACCGGTTTCATCCGGTTTGAACCAGTTTGAGCCGGTTTGATCCGGTTCCATCCGGTTTGATCCGGTCTGATCCGGTTTCATCCGGTCTGATCCGGTTTGAACCGGTTTGAGCCGGTTTGAACCTGTTTCAGCCGGTTTGAACCGGTTACAGCTGCTTCGATCCGGTTCCATCCGGTTTGATCCCGTTTCAGACGGTTTCAACCGGTTTCAGTTGGTTTGATCCGGTTCCATCCGGTTTGATCCGGTCTGAACCGGTTTGATCCGGTTTGAACCAGTTTGATCCAGTTCCATCCGGTTTGATCCGGTCTGAACCGGTTTCATCCGGTTTGAACCGGTTTCAGCTGGTTTGATCCGGTTCCATCCGGTTTGATCGGGTCTGAACCGGTTTCATCCGGACTTATCCGGTTTGAACCGGTTTGAGCCGGTTTGATCCGGTTTCTGCCGGTTTCAAGCGGTTTCAGCTGGTTTGATCCGGTTCCATCCGGTTTGATCCGGTCTGAACCGGTTTGATCCGGTTTGAACCAGTTTGAGCCAGTTTCAACCGGTTCATCCGGTTTGATCCGGTCTGAACCGGTTTCATCCGGTCTGATCCGGTTTGAACCGGTTTCAGCTGGTTTGATCCGGTTCCATCCGGTTTGATCCGGTCTGAACCGGTTTCATCCGGTTTGAACCGGTTTCAGCTGGTTTGATCCGGACTGATCCGGTTTGAACCGGTTTCAGCCGGTTTGATCCGGTTTCAGCCGGTTTCAACCGGTTTCAGCTGGTTTGATCCGGTTCCTTCCGGTTTGATCCGGTCTGAAGCGGTTTGATCCGGTTTGAACCAGTTTGAGCTAGTTTCAACCGGTTCATCCGGTTTGATCCGGTCTGAACCGGTTTCATCCGGTCTGATCCGTTTTGAACCGGTTTGAGCCGGTTTGATCCGGTTTCAGCCGGTTTCAACCGGTTACAGCTGGTTTGATCCGGTTCCATCCGGTTTGATCCGGTCTGAAGTGGTTTGATCCGGTTTGAAACAGTTTGAGCCAGTTTCATCCGGTTCCATCCGGTTTGATCTGGTCTGAACCGGTTTCATCCGGTCTGATCCGGTTTGAACCGGTTTGAGCCGGTTTGAACCTGTTTCAGCCGGTTTCAACCGGTTTCAGCTGGTTTGATCCGGTTCCATCCGGTTTGATCCGGTCTGAACCGGTTTGATCCGGTTTGAACCAGTTCGAGCCAGTTTCATCCGGTTCCATCCGGTTTGATCTGGTCTGAACCGGTTTCATCCGATCTGATCCGGTTTGAACCGGTTTGAGCCGGTTTGAACCTGTTTCAGCCCGTTTGAACCGGTTTCAGCTGGTTTGATCCGGTTCCATCCGGTTTGATCCGGTCTGAACCGGTTTGATCCGGTTTGAACCAGTTTGAGCCAGTTTCATCCGGTTCCATCCGGTTTGATCCGGTCTGAACCAGTTTCATCCGGTCTGATCCGGTTTGAACCGGTTTCAGCCGGTTTGTTCCGGTTTCATCCGGTTTGAACCGGTTTCAGCTGGTTTGATCCGGTTCCATCCGGTTTGATCCGGTCTGAACCGGTTTGATCCGGTTTGAACCAGTTTGAGCCGGTTTGATCCGGTTCCATCCGGTTTCATCCGGTCTGATCCGGTTTGAACCGGTTTGAGCCGGTTTGAACCTGTTTCAGCCGGTTTGAACCGGTTACAGCTGCTTCGATCCGGTTCCATCCGGTTTGATCCCGTTTCAGACGGTTTCAACCGGTTTCAGTTGGTTTGATCCGGTTCCATCCGGTTTGATCCGGTCTGAACCGGTTTGAATCGGTTTGAACCAGTTTGATCCAGTTCCATCCGGTTTGATCCGGTCTGAACCGGTTTCATCCGGTTTGAACCGGTTTCAGCTGGTTTGATCCGGTTCCATCCGGTTTGATCGGGTCTGAACCGGTTTCATCCGGACTTATCCGGTTTGAACCGGTTTGAGCCGGTTTGATCCGGTTTCTGCCGGTTTCAAGCGGTTTCAGCTGGTTTGATCCGGTTCCATCCGGTTTGATCCGTTCTGAACCGGTTTGATCCGGTTTGAACGAGTTTGAGCCAGTTTCAACCGGTTCATCCGGTTTGATCCGGTCTGAACCGGTTTCATCCGGTCTGATCCGGTTTGAACCGGTTTGAGCCGGTTTGATCCGGTTTCAGCCGGTTTCAACCGGTTTCAGTTGGTTTGATCCGGTTCCATTCGGTTTGATTCGGTCTGAACCGGTTTGATCCGGTTTGAACCAGTTTGATCCGGTTCCATCCGGTTTGATCCGGTCTGAACCGGTTTGATCCGGTTTGAACCGGTTTCAGCTGGTTTGATCCGGTTCCATCCAGTTTGATCCGGTCTGAACCGGTTTGATCCGGTTTGAACCAGTTTGAGCCAGTTTCAACCGGTTCATCCGGTGTGATCCGGTCTGAACCGGTTTCATTCGGTCTGATCCGGTTTGAACCGGTTTGAGCCGGTTTGATCTGGTTTCAGCCGGTTTCAACCGGTTTCAGCTGGTTTGATCCGGTTCCATCCGTTTTGATCCGGTCTGAACCGGTTTGATCCGGTTTGAACCAGTTTGAGCCAGTTTCATCCGGTTCCATCCGGTTTGATCCGGTCTGAACCGGTTTCATCCGGTCTGATCCGGTTTGAACCGGTTTGAGCCGGTTTGATCCGGTTTCAGCCGGTTTCAACCGGTTTCAGCTGGTTTGATCCGGTTCCATCCGGTTTGATCCGGTCTGAACCGGTTTCATCAGGTCTGATCCGGTTTGAACCGGTTTGAGCCGGTTTGAACCTGTTTCAGCCGGTTTGAACCCGTTTCAGCTGGTTTGATCCGGTTCCATCCGGTTTGATCCGGTCTGAACCGGTTTGATCCGCTTTGAACCAGTTTGATCCGATTTGATCCGGTCTGAACCGGTTTGATCCGGTTTGAACCGGTTTCAGCTAGTTTGATCCGGTTCCATCCGGTTTGATCCGGTCTGAACCGGTTTCATCCGGTTTGAACCGGTTTCAGCTGGTTTGACCCGGTTCCATCCGGTTTGATCCGGTCTGAACCGGTTTGATCCGGTTTGAACCAGTTTGAGCCAGTTTCATCCGGTTCCATCCGGTTTGATCCGGTCTGAACCGGTTTCATCCGGTCTGATCCGGTTTGAACCGGTTTCAGCCGGTTTATCCGGTTTCAGCTGGTTTGATCCGGTTCCATCCGGTTTGATCCGGTCTGAACCGGTTTGATCCGGTTTGAACCAGTTTGAGCCGGTTTGATCCGGTTTCAGCCGGTTTGATACGGTTTCAGCCGGTTTCATCCGTTTCCATCCGGTTTGATCGGGTCTGAACCGGTTTCATCCGGTCTGATCCGGTTTGAACCGGTTTGAGCCGGTTTGATCCAGTTTCTGCCGGTTTCAACCGGTTTCAGCTGGTTTGATCCGGTTCCATCCGGTTTGATCCGGTCTGAACCGGTTTGATCCAGTTTGAGCCAGTTTCATCCGGTTCCATCCGGTTTCATCCGGTCTGAACCGGTTTCATCCGGTCTGATCCCGTTTGAACCGGTTTCAGCCGGTTTGATCCGGTTTCAGCCGGTTTCAACCGGTTTCAGCTGGTTTGTTCCGGTTCCATCCGGTTTGATCCGGTCTGAACCGGTTTGATTCGGTTTGAACCAGTTTGAGCCGGTTTGATCTGGTTCCATTCGGTTTGATCCGGTCTGAACCGGTTTCATCCGGTCTGATCCGGTTTGAACCGGTTTGAGCCGGTTTGAACCTGTTTCAGCCGGTTTGAACCGGTTTCAGCTGCTTCGATCCGGTTCCATCTGGTTTGATCCGGTCTGAACCGGATTCATCCGGTCTGATCCGGTTTGAACCGGTTTGAGCCGGTTTGATCCGGTTTCAGCCGGTTTCAACCGGTTTCAGCTGGTTTGATCCGGTTCCATCCGGTTTGATCCGGTCTGAACCGGTTTGATCCGGTTTGAACCGGTTTGAACCAGTTTCATCCGGTTTCATCCGGTTTGATCCGGTCTGAACCGGTTTCATCCGGTCTGATCCGGTTTGAACCGGTTTCAGCCGGTTTGATGTGGTTTCAGCCGGTTTCAACCGGTTTCAGCTGGTTTGATCCGGTTCCATCCGGTTTGATCCGGTCTGAACCGGTTTCATCCGGTTTGAACCGGTTTCAGCTGGTTTGATCCGGTTCCATCCGGTTTGATCCGGTCTGAACCGGTTTGATCCGGTTTGAACCAGTTTGAGCCGGTTTGATCCGGTTCCATCCGGTTTGATCCGGTCTGATCCGGTTTCATCCGGTCTGATCCGGTTTGAACCGGTTTGAGCCGGTTTGAACCTGTTTCAGCCGGTTTGAACCGGTTACAGCTGCTTCGATCCGGTTCCATCCGGTTTGATCCCGTTTCAGACGGTTTCAACCGGTTTCAGCTGGTTTGATCCGGTTCCATCCGGTTTGATCCGGTCTGAACCGGTTTGATCCGGTTTGAACCGGTTTGAACCAGTTTCATCCGGTTTCATCCGGTTTGATCCGGTCTGAACCGGTTTCATCCGGTCTGATCCGGTTTGAACCGGTTTCAGCCGGTTTGATGTGGTTTCAGCCGGTTTCAACCGGTTTCAGCTGGTTTGATCCGGTTCCATCCGGTTTGATCCGGTCTGAACCGGTTTCATCCGGTTTGAACCGGTTTCAGCTGGTTTGATCCGGTTCCATCCGGTTTGATCCGGTCTGAACCGGTTTGATCCGGTTTGAACCGGTTTGAAACAGTTTCATCCGGTTTCATCCGGTTTGATCCGGTCTGAACCGGTTTCATCCGGTCTGATCCGGTTTGAACCGGTTTCAGCCGGTTTGATGTGGTTTCAGCCGGTTTCAACCGGTTTCAGCTGGTTTGATCCGGTTCCATCCGGTTTGATCCGGTCTGAACCGGTTTCATCCGGTTTGAACCGGTTTCAGCTGGTTTGATCCGGTTCCATCCGGTTTGATCCAGTCTGAACCGGTTTGATCCGGTTTGAACCAGTTTGAGCCGGTTTGATCCGGTTCCATCCGGTTTGATCCGGTCTGATCCGGTTTCATCCGGTCTGATCCGGTTTGAACCGGTTTGAGCCGGTTTGAACCTGTTTCAGCCGGTTTGAACCGGTTACAGCTGCTTCGATCCGGTTCCATCCGGTTTGATCCCGTTTCAGACGGTTTCAACCGGTTTCAGCTGGTTTGATCCGGTTCCATCCGGTTTGATCCGGTCTGAACCGGTTTGATCCGGTTTGAACCGGTTTGAACCAGTTTCATCCGGTTTCATCCGGTTTGATCCGGTCTGAACCGGTTTCATCCGGTCTGATCCGGTTTGAACCGGTTTCAGCCGGTTTGATGTGGTTTCAGCCGGTTTCAACCGGTTTCAGCTGGTTTGATCCGGTTCCATCCGGTTTGATCCGGTCTGAACCGGTTTCATCCGGTTTGAACCGGTTTCAGCTGGTTTGATCCGGTTCCATCCGGTTTGATCCGGTCTGAACCGGTTTGATCCGGTTTGAACCGGTTTGAAACAGTTTCATCCGGTTTCATCCGGTTTGATCCGGTCTGAACCGGTTTCATCCGGTCTGATCCGGTTTGAACCGGTTTCAGCCGGTTTGATGTGGTTTCAGCCGGTTTCAACCGGTTTCAGCTGGTTTGATCCGGTTCCATCCGGTTTGATCCGGTCTGAACCGGTTTCATCCGGTCTGATCCGGTTTGAACCGTTTTGAGCCGGTTTGAACCTGTTTCAGCTGGTTTGAACCCCTTTCAGCTGGTTTGATCCGGTTCCATCCGGTTTGATCCGGTCTGAACCGGTTTGATCCGGTTTGAACCTGTTTGATCCGGTTCCATCCGGTTTGATCCGGTCTGAACCGGTTTCATCCGATCTGAACCGGTTTCATCCGGTTTGAACCCGTTTGAGCCGGTTTGATCCGGTTCCATCTTGTTTGATCCAGTCCGAACCGGTTTGATACGGTTTGAAGCAGTTTGAGCCGCTTTGAACCGGTTCCATCCGTTTTGCTCCGGTCTGAACCGGTTTCACTGGGTCTGATCCAGTTTGAACCGTTTTGAGCCAGTTTGATCCGGACTGAACCGGTTTGAGCTGGTTTGACCGGTTTCAGCTGGTTTGATCCGGTTTCATCCGGTTTCAGCCCGTCTGAACCGGTTCCATCCGGTTTGATCCGGTCTGAACCGGTTTCATCGGGTCTGATCCGGTTTGAACCGATTTGAGCCGGTTTGATCCGAAGTGAACCGGTTTGAGCCGGTTTGAACTGGTTTCAGCTGGTTTGATCCGGTTCCATCCGGTTTCATCCGGTCTGAAACGCTTTGATCCAGTTTGAACCAGTTTGAGCCGGTTTGAACCGGTTCCATCCGGTTTGATCCGGTCTGAACCGGTTTTATCGGGTCTGATCCGGTTTGAACCGGTTTGAGCCGGTTTGTTCCGTACTGAACCGGTTTGAGCCGGTTTGAAACTGTTTCAGCTGGTTTGATCCAGTTCCATCCGGTTTCATCCGGTCTGAACCGGTTTGATCCGGTTTGAACCAGTTTCAGCTGGTTTGATCCGGTTCCATCCGCTTTGATCCGGTCTGAGCCGGTTTGAACGGGTTTGAACCCGTTTGAGCCGGTTTGATCCGGTTCCATCCGGTTTGATCCAGTCTGAACCGGTTTGATCCGGTCTGAACCTGTTTGATGCGGTTTGAACCAGTTTGAGCCGGTTTGAACCGGTTCCATCCGGTTTGCTCCTGTCTGAACCTGTTTCACCGGGTCTGATCCGGTTTGAACCGTTTTGAGCCGGTTTCCTCCGGACTGAACCAGTTTGAGCCGGTTTGACCGGTTTCAGCTGGTTTGATTCGGTTCCATTCGGTTTCATCCGGTCTCAACCAGTTCCATTCGGTTTGATCCGGTCTGAACCGGTTTCATCGGGTCTGATCCGGTTTGAACCGGTTTGAGCCGGTTTGATCCGGTTCCATCCGGTTTGATCCGGTTTGAACCGGTTTCAGCTTGTTTGATCCGGTTCCATCCGGTTTCATCTGGTCTGAACCTGATTTATCCGGTTTGAACCAGTTTGAGCCGGTTTCATCCGGTTCCATCCGGTTTGATCCGGTCTGAGCCGGTTTGATCCGGTTTGAACCGGTTTGATCCGGTTTGAACCGGTTTCAGCTGGTTTGATCCGGTTCCATCGGATTTAATCCGGTCTGAAACGTTTTCATCCGGTCTGATCCGGTTTGAACCTGTTTGAGCCGGTTTGAGCCGGTTTCAGCTGGTTTGATCCGGTTCAATCCGGTTTGATCCGGTCTGATCCGGTTTCATCCGGTTTGAATCAGTTTGAGCCGGTTTGAACCGGTTCCATCCGGTTTGCTCCGGTCTGAACCGGTTTAACCGGGTCTGATCCGGTTTGAACCGTTTTGAGCCGTTTTCATCCAGACTGAACCGGTTTGAGCCGGTTTGAACCGGTTCCATCCGGTTTGATCCGGTCTAAACCGGTTTCATCCGGTCTAATCCGGTTTGAACCGTTTTGAGCCCGTTTGATCCGGTTCCATCCGGTTTGATCCGGTTCCATCCGGTTTCATTTGGTCTGAACCGGATTTATCCGGTTTGAACCAGTTTCAGGCGATTTGATCCGGTTCCATCCGGTTTCATCTGGTCTGATCCGGTTTGAACCAGTTTGAGCCGGTTTGAACCGGTTCCATCCGGTTTGATCCGGTCTGAACCGGTTTCATCCGGTCTGAACCGGTCTGATCCGGTTTGAACGGGTTTGAGCCGGTCTGATCCGGACTGAACCAGTTTGAGCTGGTTTGATCCGGTTCCATCCGGTTTCATCTGGTCTGAACCGGTTTCATCCGGTTGGAACCAGTTAGAGCCGGTTTGATCCGGTTTGATCCGTTTTGAACCGGTTTCAGCTGGCTTGATCCGGTTCCATCCGGTTTGATCCGGTCTGAACCGGTTTCATCCGGTCTGAACCGGTTTGATCCGGTATGAACCAGTTTGAGCCGGTTTGATCCGGTTCCATCCGGTTTGATCCGGTCTGAACCGGTTTCTTCCGTTCTAATCTGGTTTGAACCGGTTTGAGCCGGTTTGAGCCGGTTTCAGCTGGTTTGATCCGGTTCCATCCGGTTTGATCCGATCTGAACCGGTTTCATCCGTTCTGATCCGGTTTGAACCGGTTTGAGCCGGTTTGAGCCGGTTTCAGCTGGTTTGATCCGGTTCCATCCGGTTTGATCCGGTCTGAACCGGTTTGATCCGGTTTGAACCAGTTAGAGCCGGTTTGATCCGGTTTGAACCGGTTTGAGCCGGTTTGATCCGGTTCCATCCGGTTTGATCCGGTTCCATCCGGTTTCATCCGGTCTGAACCGGTTTGATCCGGTATGAACCAGTTTGAGCCTGTTTAATCCGGTTCCATCCGGTTTGATCCGGTCTGAACTGCTTTGATCCGGATTGTACCAATTAGAGCCGGTTTGATCCGGTTTGAACCGGTTTCAGCTGGTTTCATCCGGTTTGATCCGGTCTGAGCCGGTTTGATCCGGTTTGAACCCGTTTGAGCCAGTTTGATCCGGTTCCATCCGGTTTGATCCGGTCTGAACCGGTTTCATCCGGTCTGAACCTGTTTGATCCGGTGTGAACCAGTTTGAGCCGGTTTGATCCGGTTCCATCTGGTTTGATCCGGTCTGAACCGGTTTCATCCGGTCTGATCCGGTTTGATCCGGTCTGAACCGGTTTCATCAGGTGTGATCCGGTTTGAGCCGGTTTGAACCGGTTTGAGCCGGATTGATCCGGTCTGAACCGGTTTCATCAGGTCTGATCCGGTTTGAAACGGTTTGAGCCGGTTTGATCCGGTTACATCCGGTTTAATCCAGTGTGAACCGTTTTTATCCAGTCTGATCAGGTTTGAACTGGTTTGAGCCGGTTTGAGCAGGTTTCAGCTGGTTTGATCCGGTTCCATCCGGTTTGATCCGGTCTGAACCGGTTTGATCCGGTTTGAACCAGTTAGAGCCGATTTGATCCGGTTTGAACCGGTTTGATCCGGTTTGAACCAGTTTCAGCTAGTTTGATCCGGTTCCCTCCGGTTTGATCCGGTCTGAAACGGTTTCATCCGGTCTGAACCGGTTTCATCCGGTTTGAACCCGTTTGAGCCGGTTTGAGCCGGTTCCATCCGGTTTGATCCAGTCTGAACCGGTTTGATACGATTTGAAGCAGTTTGAGCCGGTTTGAACCGGTTCCATCCGTTTTGGTCCGGTCTGAACCGGTTTCACTGGGTCTGATCCAGTTTGAACCGTTTTGAGCCAGTTTGATCCGGACTGAACCGGTTTGAGCTGGTTTGACCGGTTTCAGCTGGTTTGATCCGGTTCCATCCGGTTTCAGCCGGTCTGAACCGGTTCCATCCGGTTTGATCCGGTCTGAACCGGTTTCATCGGGTCTGATCCGGTTTGAACCGATTTGAGCCGGTTTGATCCGGAGTGAACCGGTCTGAGCCGGTTTGAACCGGTTTCAGCTGGTTTGATCCGGTTCCATCCGGTTTCATCCGGTCTGAAACGCTTTGATCCAGTTTGAACCAGTTTGAGCCGGTTTGAACCGGTTCCATCCGGTTTGATCCGGTCTGAACCGGTTTTATCGGGTCTGATCCGGTTTGAACCGGTTTGAGACGGTTTGATCCGTACTGAACCGGTTTGAGCCGGTTTGAAACTGTTTCAGCTGGTTTGATCCGGTTCCATCCGGTTTCATCCGGTCTGAACCAGTTTGATCCGGTTTGAACCAGTTTCAGCTGGTTTGATCCGGTTCCATCCGGTTTGATACGGTCTGAACCGGTCAAAAGCGGTTTGAACTGGTCTGATGCAGTTTGATCCGGTCTTATCCGGTCTGAGCCGGTCAAAACCGGTTTGAACTGGTTTGATCCGGTCTGATCCGGTTCGATCTGGTATCAACCGGTCTGATCCGGTTTGATCCGTTCTGAGCCGGTCACAACCGGCTTGAACCGGTCTGATGCGGTTTGATCCGGTCTGATCCGGTCTGAGCCGGTCAAAACAGTTTTGAACTGGTCTGATACGGTTTGATCCGGTCTGATCCGGTTTGATGCGGTCCGAGGCGGTCACAACGGGCTTGAACTGGTCTGATGCGGTTTCATCCGGTCTGAGCCAGTCAAAACCGGTTTGATGCGGTTTGATCCGGTCTGATCCGGTCTGAGCCGGTCAAAACCGGTTTGAACCGGTCTGATCTAGTCCGATCCGGTTCGATCCGGCTTGAACCGGTCTGATCCGTTTTGATCTGGTCAAAACCGGTTTGAACTGGTCTGATCCGGATTGAACCAGGCTGATCCGGTTTGATCCGGTCTGAGCTGGTCACAACCGCCTTGAACCGGTCTGATGCGGTTTGATCCGGTCTGATCCGTTCTAAGCCGGTCAAAACCGGTTTTAACTGGTCTGATCCGGTTTGATCCGGTCTGATCCCGTTCGATCCGGTCTGATCCGGTTTGATCCGGTCTGATCCGGTTCGATCTGTTTTGATCCGGTCTGATCCAGTTCGATCCGGTCTGATCTGGTCTGATCCGGTCTGATCTGGTGAAAACCGGTTTTATGCGGTTTGATCCGTTCTGATCTGGTCTGAGCCAGTCAAAACCTGTTTGAAATGGTCTGATCCGGTTTGATCCGGTCTGATCCGGTTCGATCCGGTTTGAACCGGTCTGATCCGGTTTGATCCAGTCTGAGCCGGTCAAAACCGGTTTGAACTGGTCTGATCCGGTTTGATCCGGTCTGATCCGGTTTTTACCACTCTGATCCGGTTTGATCCGTTTCGAACCGGTCTGATCCGATCTGAGCTGGTCAAAACCGGTTTGAACTGATGCGGTTTGATCCAGTCTGATCTGTTTCGATCCAGTTTGAACCCGTCTGATCCGGTTTGTTCCGGTCAAAACCGGTTTGAACTAGTCTGCTCTGGTTTGATCCACTCTGATCCGGTTCGATACGGTTTGAACAGGTCTGATCCGATTTGATCCGGTCTGAGGCGGTCACAACCGGCTTGAACTGGTCTGATGTGGTTTGATCCGGTATGATCCGGTCTCAGCCGGTGAAAACCGGTTTGATACGGTTTGATCCGGTCTGATCCGGTGTGAGCCGGTCCAAACCGGTTTGAACTGGTCTGATCCGGTTTCATCCGCTCTGATCCGGTTCGATCCGGTTTGACCCGGTCTGATCCGGTTTGATCTGGTCTGAACCGGTTCGATCCGGTTTGATTTGGTCCGATCCGGTCTGAGCCGGTCAAAACCGGTTTGAACCCGTGTGATTCGGTCTGATGCGGTTTGATCCGGTCTGATCCAGTTTGATCCATTCTGATCCTGTCTGGCCCAGTCTGATCCAGTCTGATCCGGTCTGACCCAGTCTGATGCAGTCTGATCCGGTCTGAACTGGTCTGATCCGGTTTGATCCGCTTTTATCCGGTATGATCCGATTTGATCCTGTCTGATCCGGTCAAAAGCGGTTCCATCCGGTCTGATCCGGTTTGATCCGGTCTCATCCGGTTTGATCCGGTTTGAACCGGTGTTATCTGGTTTGATACGGTCTGATCTGGTCACAACCGGCTTGAACCGGTCTGATCCGGTTCGATCCGGTTTGATCCAGTCTGATAAGGTCAAAATCGGTTTGATCCGGTCAAAATCGGTTCCATCAGGTCTGATCTGGTTTGATCTGGTCAAAACTGGTTCGATCCAGCCGCCACCACCTGCCCGCCCCCCTGGCTTCTGGGAGCCCCATCGCCGGGGGGGTCAGGCACCCCCCAAGATCGGGCTCCCAGCCGCCAACCCCGGCCTGCTCCCTAGCTTCTGGGAGCCCCATCGCCGACGATGCAGGCACCCCCCGCGATCGGGCTCCCAGCTGCCACCACCGGCCAGCCCCCCTGGCTTCTGGGAGCCCCATCCTCGGGGGTGCAGGCATCCCCCCATGATCGGGCTCCCAGCCGCCACCCCCGGCCCGCCCCCCTGGCTTCTGGGAGCCCCGTCGCCGTGGGTGCAGGCACCCCCCACGATCGGGCTCCCAGCCACAACCACCTGCCAGCCCCCCTGGCTTCTGGGAGCCCCATCCTCGGGGGTGCAGGCATCCCCCCACGATTGGGCTCCCAGCTGCCACCCCCGGCCCGCCCCCCTGGCTTCTGGGAGCCTTGTGGACTCACAGCCTCTTTCTGATATTGTGAGTAATATCATCTCCCCATCTGAAAATTTTCATCTCCTTCTCAGACGATTGTACACCCCCAGTGTGCACATCCTCAGAGGGAGTAACCCCCTCTGTATTAGGAGTCATATCAGCCTCTTCCTCCCTGAATATTCAGAACAGTATCCCAGGGTTGTTTCTACTTCCAGTGGTACTGATTGTCATATCCTCCTCTCCCAAGCAGAAGTTCGAAACACTATTATGGGGGGTGTACACCGTCTGTGATATAGAAATTAACATCGTCCTCTCCCCGGTGGATATCAGGAACAAGTCTATTAATCATTAATATTAGTAATTATATTAATATTAATAATAATTATTGATATTAATGATCACAATAAAGAGAGTAAAAATTAATACTGGTTGAAAATGTTAATGATTTGTAACAATAATTATTAGTAATATCACTATTAATAAGAATATTATATTAGCAATTACTGTGACTTAAATCAATACCCAGTGATGCTGGGAATCAAATAATAATTAGTATTAGGAACTAATATTATTTGATGACATTAATATTAATAATTGAAAGCATGCATAATCATGTATTTAACATCATTATCCGTAATTAATAATGGTATCCTATAAATTTTTAGTATCATTCATAATTATTAAACTCAATCATTGATGATTAATAATCATATTATTGTTCCTAATTCCACAGGAAGTGTAAACCTACTTGTGATGCTGTTCTTAATATCCAGGGACGGAAAGCAGGATTTTAGTTTTTGTTTTTGTTTTTTTTTTTTTTTGAGATGGAGTTTCGCTCTGTCGGCCAGGCTGGAGTGCAGTGGCCGGATCTCAGCTCACTGCAAGCTCCACCTCCCGGCTTCACGCCATTCTCCTGCCTCAGCAGCCTCCCGAGTAGCTGGGACTACAGGCGCCCGCCACCTCGCCTGGCTAGTTTTTTGTATTTTTTAGTAGAGACGGGGTTTCCCCATATTAGCCAGGATGGTCTCGATCTCCTGACCTCGTGATCCGCCCGTCTCAGCCTCCCAAAGTGCTGGGATTACAGGCTTGAGCCACCGTGCCCGGCCGGATTTTAGTTTTAATATCACAGTAGGTGTACGCTCACAACGTGATGCTGATCCTAATATAAAGCGGGGTAGAGTATCACATGACTCCAAACATAGCAATGAATGGATAGCTACCCGGTAATATTGCTCCTAATATTCCCGGAAGAAGCCTATGCTATTAGTCCGAATATGGCACTGAGGGTACAGCTCTTCTGAGATACTGTTCCTAGTATGCGGAGGGGGAGAGGATGATAATAATTCGCAGGCTGTGTGCTCCCGCCCAGTGATATTGTAATTACTATCCTGGGAGGGAGAGGATGATATTGCACTCTGTACAGCAGGAGGCGTACACCCAGTCTGGGATATTGTTCCTAATATCCATGGAGGGGACAAGCTGATATTACTCACAATGTGACACAGGGTGGACATTCACCCTGTTTCATCCTTCTCAATATTCCAAGGCCGAGAGACTGATATTAATCTCAGTATCACAGACACTGTACAACCCCTTGTGATACTCTTCCAAATATCCAGATCAGGTTCCCAGCAGCCACCCCCAGCCGGCCCCCCTGGCTTCTGGGAGCCCCGTCGCCGGGGGTGCAGGCATGACCCCCTATCGGGCTCCCAGCCGCCACCCCAGCCCACCCCCCCGGCTTCTGGGAGCCCCGTCGCTGGGGGTGCAGGCACGCCCCCCGATCGGGCTCCCAGCCACCACCCCTGGCCCACCCCCCGGCTTCTGGGAGCCCCATTGCCGGGGGTGCAGGCACCCCCCGCGATCGGGCTCCCAGCCGCCACCCCCGGCCCGCACCCCTGGCTTCTGGGAGCCCCATCGCTGGGGGTGAATGTCCCCTTTGTCCTTATCAGCATGTAGCTAGCAATATTGTGACATTTTTACTGCAGAGTGAATGATGACTGGGGCATCTTAAGAGGAGTTGTAGGGTGTTTCTTTATGCATAGGTACCTCTTCTCCCTCCTACCCGCAATTGACAAGTGCCCATCCACTCCAGCATTAGAGATGCTACTAATATGTGAATTTTTGGTGGTCCCTCCAGGTGAGCCCTCCCAGACTTTCCCTTTTCCAGGAGCTCAACCTCCTGTTCATGTCTAGCTGTCTATCTACTCTAACAGAGCCCACTATCCTGTGTCTTTCCCAAAAATAGTGAGGGAACAATGAATTGGAAACCATAGCAAATGATATACATGTAGATGAAAACTTTACAACTTACACAAATAATCACTCAAAATCATCCTTACACTAAAAATGCAAGACTATACAATTTCTAGAAGAAACTATAGAAGAAAAGCTATGTGCCTTTGGGTTTGGTAATGAATTTTAACAAATGGCAAAAAAGGTTGATATACCCAGAAGAAATGACAATGTGAATTTCTTAATATTTATAAATATTTAAAGTTTATACTCTGGAAAATACCTTGTGAAGGGAACAAAAAGACATGTCACATATTGAAAGAAAATATTTGCAAAATACAGATCTGAGAAAGACTTTGTATTCAAAATACATACAAAATTCTTAAAACTGAACAATAAGTTAAACAGCCCAATTAAATATGCACACAGATCTGAACGAACACCTCACCAAAGATGATCTACAGAAGGCAAGTAAACATACCAAAAGATGCTCAACATAGTACATAACTGAAAACCACAATGAGATAGCACAGCTGGTCTATACCTCTTACAACTGCTAAACTCTTTAAAAAATGACAAATTGCTGGAGGAAAAACAAGAACTCTTTTCTTTGCTGGTGGGACACTGTGTATAAGACCAAAATATGCCACCCTAAAATATAATGGCAGGAAACCAGAATATGCCACCCAAAAATATGTCCCTTTGGCTTAAGAATTATTCCAAGCTGATTATTTTGAAAAAAAAAAAAAGCCAACAAAGGAAGCTCTGAAAACAGAGTAGAAGTTACCCTTGTGTAAGGAAAATTTACATCTATAAAGCAAATCCCCATTTAAAAGCTACCTCTCTCTCTCAGCACCAAGAAGAGAAGGGTAACTAAATCACTAAAGAGTCTTATCAATAAGGTATACATGTTTTTAAAACTTTTCTGTTTTTCTCATTTTAATCTGTTGTTTGTTACAGAGGGTCCTATCTAAGAATTCCAAAAACACAGAAAATTGTTTGTCCTCCCCTATTACAAGTTGGGCAGTTTTTTCCAAAGCTAAACAACTCTCACCTTACAATCCAAAAATCACATTCCTAAGTATTTTGACAACTACTTTGATGTTATTTCTAAATAAAAGCTACCATGCAGTTATTTACAGAAGCTCTATTCATAATGACCAAAGGAAAAAAAGAATCAGAAAGTCTTATAGTAGATGACTGTGTGGGAATCCACTCAGACATCAAGAGTTCTTATAAAGATTATTTAAACGAAAACATTTGAGATACTGAAGATAAAGGAAGAAATCTTACCAGAACTTACTTTATCCAATTAAAGCAGAGCTCCCAGAAAAATACAGCTGCCATTAACTCCATCCAAGGAGTTTCTTGCAAATTCAGCTGCCATGAAGACAGTGTACTCTTTCCCATTAGCATTGATAAATGAAAATGAAATCCTAAGCTCCCAACTGACTGAACAGACCAACTCTTGGCTGAGGGAACCCCAGAGTAACTTTCAAAACTGAGTTCTCAGCTTGGCCAGGATGGGATGATGGGGGTCAGATACACCGCGTTATTCCCCCTCGTTTGCTAACCATGATGAGGCTTTCTTCCCTAAGGATTAAACAGAAACCAGCCCTTTAAAAGGTGCCACCACTGATATCAACCTCTCCTTTCTTGCCTAATAAGAGACCACCCATGATGGAGAGGTTCTGGCCTGTGTACAGAGGATGCACAGAGTGAGTTTTCATGTCCTCTGCTTCACCTTTTAATGCCAGAGGGCTGAAAACTCTACCCTGGGATCGTGCTAACACTGCCATCTTTTGTACATGGGACCCGTGAAGAAGCAAGAAACTCAATTGCACAAGCATGCATTTCTCCTTACATAAATATTCATGACTCCTCCTAGAGTTTATTAAATATATGTTTTTGCCAATTCCACTCAGCATAAATTACCATTTCCTTTACATCTCCCTTGAAGCATCTGTTTCTGGCTTCTGGCTGGAGGCTATGCTTCCCAGTCTGTGAGAAGGACAATCCTGCAGGCTGCAACTCTTTATAGGAAATAAATCTCTCATTGGGTGTGGTGGCTTATGCCTGTGATCCCAGCACTTTGGGAGGCCAAGGCAGGTGGATCACCTGAGGTCAGGCATTTGAGACCAGCCTGGCCAACATGATGAAACCCTGTCTCTACTAAAAATACAAAAAATTAGTCAGGCTTGGTGGTGGGCATCTGTAATCCCAGCTAATTGGGAGGCTGAGGCAGGAGAATCGCTTGAACCCAGAAGGTGGAGGTTGCAGTGAGCCGAGATTGCACCATTGCACTCCAGCCTCGGTAACAAGAGTAAAATTCTATCTAAAAAAAAAAAAAAAAAAAAAAAAAAAAAAAAAAACCATAAAAATAAAGAAATGTCTCCTTTCCAAATTTATGAAATTGTCATTTTGTTAATCATTTTGGATGCTGAAGAACTTGTAATCCAATGAGTAGAAATGTTGGTAGCCCATTTATGGCTGTCAACCTGCCAATTCTCAGGAGTTTGTATGATCCTAAATCTGAAAGAATCTCATCCCATTAGGATTCTTGTCTCCTTTTCTGTTGCCTTTGCCCACTGGCTCTGCCAACAGGGGTCTTTCTTTCTCCTTGGCTATCTTTGGATAGGGGGGCTCCATCTTCTGTACCACCTTAAGGAATGCCTTTTGCATGCATGGCTAAGTCATTGAAAAGCCTACAGTTTCAGTAACATTTTGAGTGAGTACTCTGTGAAGCTGGGTTGGAATCTCAGGCTTCTTTGTCTGGAAGGTAACTCTTGGGATACAAGTTTCTTATCCTAGCTTTGGTTTTGAGGCCTCTGTGTTCTCCTCTTGGGTTGGAAGTTATTCCTGGCTTTTTGTTTCATGGTGTCTCTGAGATCTTGATCTTGCTCTTTTCATGGGAACTTCTCAGTTGACTAAATTCTCCTTTCTCAAACCTCTGCTGACTATGTGTTCCACCAATATGGAGCTAATTCTGTCTACTTCCTTTCCTGTTTGCATGACTTTACTAAGAATAAGAATTATTTAGAACTTAAATGGCTCCTTTGAGAAAATTTTTATCTTCCAAACTGCCTCCTTTTAGATCTTTCCCTTCCCATTTGAGTCTCTCAACTCCCTACAATCACTGAAACTTTAGGCACCCTGATCCATGCCTTGGAGGCTCTCAACATGCTCAAGAATCTGCAAAAGCAAACACCTGGGGCTGAAAAATAAAACAGAAAAAAAAATTATTTCTCAGCGTCTGTAAGATTTTATGTCAAAACAAAAGAAAATCTTACAAATCTACAAAATTATTAGCGAGAAAAAAGCTTTAGCCCTCATATGAAGAAGGTAAAAACTTGTTCCATTTTCTAGAAACACAGTTATAATACAAATAAAAAATGGGGCAAAGACAAAAACCAAGTCTTCTGTATAAACTAGTAAATTTTGTATTATTGTAATCACATTAGTCAGGGTTCTCCCGAAAGGCAGAATCAATGTGATATATGTAGATAGATAGATGAGAGAAGACTCATTAGGGGAATTGGTTCACATAATTATGGAGGCTGAGAAGTTCCACGATAGCCTATCGCCAAGTTGGAGAACTAGGAAAGCGTAACATGGCTCAGTCCAGGTCAAAAGGACTCAGAATGAGGGAAGCCAATGGTGTAACTCTCATTCTGAGGCCAAAGGCCTGAGACCCTAAAGTTCTGATGTCAAGGGCAGGAGAAGAAGGATGTTTCCATTTCAGAAGGAGATAATTCCCCTTTCCTCTTCCTTTTTGTTCTATCTGTGTTCTCAACCAATTGGATGGTGCCTGTATTCATCCATTTATACACTGCTATGAAGAAATACCCGAGTCTGAGCAATTTATAAAGAACAAAGAGGTTTAATGCGCTGACAGTTCCACATGGCTGGAGGGGCCTCACAACCATGGTGGAAGGGGAAGCAAAGACGTCCTTCTTCACATGGCAGCAACAAGGAGAAGTGCTGAGCCAAATGGGAAAAGCTCCTTATAGAAACATCAGATCATGAGAACTCACTCACTATCATGAGAACAGCATGGCAGTAACCACCACCATGATTCAATCACCTCCAACTGGGTCCCTCCCACGACATGTAGGAATTATAAGAACTACAATTCAAGATGAGATCTGAGTGGGGACACAGCAAAACCATATCTGTGCCCATCTACATTGGGTCAGGGTTATCTCAGTGTCTTCCAGAAATACCCTCACACATATGCCCAGAAATTGTGTTTTACCAGCTGTGTGTCTCTTAATCCAATCAAGTAGATGTCTAAAATTAACCATCAGAATATTTATGCCTGATTCATGGCTGAAATTTCAGGATGAAAGCTATGAAATCTCTATTTGTGTTTGTATGTCTATTAATGTGTGTTATGTATATGTGATATTTTCTTAACTCAGGTTAGCGTTGCAAAATTCATTTATAAAATTCTTTAAAAGTGTTCTATTCTAACTTGGCTTGCAAAAACATAAGCATTTATAAATAAATATTCACCAGACTCCTAGAAATATAGGAACTGGTCAAATGTTTTTTAAGTTAACACGATTTGGATAAAACTTAGTTAAATAAGGTTAATATAATATTTTTGGTGTAATAAAACAACTATGTCTTCAAAGTTACCACTATCGAATATAAAACAAACATAAATTCCTATTCTGCTTGAGTTCTACTCAAATAAGCTAATATTATACTTACTAGAAACGTAAAATCTTAAAGCTTTTAAATTTGATTCTAATTAAGTTGTCATTCTTATGAAAAACATTATTTCTTTTTTATGGTGAAAAGATATACATATATTTAGAGTTAGTCAGTTGGACTCGGTTTAGATGATCCCAATTTTGTTGCAACATCCAAAGCATCATAATCAGGAGCGAGTCGAACATATGCTTTCTTCTCTTTATCAGGTCGAATCAGGATGTTGACTGTGGCCACATCCATGTCCCAGAGCTTCTTCACAGCCTGTTTAATCTGGTGCTTGTTGGCTTTAACATCCACAATGATGTTGTTTTCTTCTATCTTCTTCATGGCCGACTCAGTGGTCAGCGGAAACTTGATGATAGCATAGTGGTCAAGCTTGTTTCTCCTGGGGGTGATCTTCCGAGGATATGTGGGCTGCCTCCGGAGTCGCAGTGTCTTGGGCCACCTCAAGGTGAATGACATGTGGATCTTCTTTTCTGTATGTTGCTGTGGACACCTTTCAACACTGCCTTCTTGGCCTTTAAACTTTGGCTTTGGCTTTGGCTTTGGCTTTAGGAGGGGCAGGAACTTCCTTCTTCACTTTCGGTGCCATCTTGTGAAAAGCGAAAAACATTATTTCAAAAATAATTTGTTTACTGTAAATCTGCTTAATAGTAGTTTCCAAAATACTTTTCGTAATTTTTAACCTTAAAGTTAAGCTAAGTAAAAGATTTGCATTAAATATCTAGACCATTTATAAATAAGATACAATACTAAAACATTAATTACTGAACATAAATAATTAAAGTTTATATAATTTTCGCTTCTTATTTTTACAGAGAGACTAAAGATATTTTGGACCATTAATAAACATGTTTTTGTCTACCACAATGAGAAATTGTACGATGAGGAAACACATCCATGTAGATGTTGGGAGATGGTATACTCATACATTTTCTAACCTACTATGGAATGCTAATATATGACAGTTTATAACTGTTTACTTGTTAGTTTTCTCTGGAAAATAAAAGATTACTAAGTATTAAAATTATAATCAATATGTGTAAATAAAACTACTAGAAGCAATAGAATAACTAGAAACAACTCTATGCAAAGCATGCAAGAAAAGTAGGGCATGATTCACAAGTAAAGTAGGATGTATTTTTTATAAGGAAAACCTTACAAAAAATATAAATAAAAAGAGATATCTAACCTTCCCTGTGTTATATTTGTATCAGTAAAATGTTGTTTTCAGAAATTATATAAAATTCCTGGAAATTTGTCAATGTCCTCCTTATCCATGCTATGTGCCAGTATAGAGTTATGAGTCATAATTCCAATTATTATTTTAAATGTTGTGCTGGGTGCAGTGGCTTATGCCTGTAATCCCAGCACTTTGGGAGGCCGAGGTGGGTGGATCACAAGGTCAGGAGATCAAGACCATCCTGGGTAACACGGTGAAACCCCATCTCTACTAAAAATACAAAAAATTAGCTGGGCGTGGTGGCGGACACCTGTAGTCACAGCTACTCGGGAGGCTGAGGGAGGAGCATGGCGTGAACCTGGGAGGCGGAGCTTGCAGTGTGCTGAGATCACGCCATTGTACTCAAGCCTGGGTGACAGAGCGAGACTCTGTTTCTAAATAAATAAATAAATAAATAAATGTTGTATGCCACAGAAAAAATCAAATATCCTTGTCAACTGTGGTATAATCACAGCCATTTCATACTCTTTGTCATTTAGATATTATTTCCCCCTGATGCTTTCCTGAAAGCTCCTGCGATCAGCTACAGGTCAGAATGTTCATCTCCGATACAGGACTCCCTCTGAGACTCATGGAAAAGAGTATGACAGGTACTCTGGTTAAAGACTTCTGATGATATTGCTTAAATAACTTTAAGACCATACACTTGACTCAGTGAAGATCTCCAGAAGCCTGGTGGAGAAATTGATGGGGTCATGAGACTGCTAACCCAAGATCCAGCAAGACTGGAATTGATTACGTGGCACTGAATGAACTGATGAAAATTGATTATAATTTTATAGCTTTTTAGAGCATTGCTGGTTCTTTAATGTTCTAGTTTCTGAATTTAAGAAATCTCTTTCTCTTAATTTAACTGTAACTTACAACAATTTGGTAGATTATACTTTTGTAAACAGAAATGAAGCGTTTACATTTTTTTCCCTGCCTAATCTCTCCAGAATTTTGAAATTCTTACTGAATACTCTTTTTTTCATGATGATATAGTTATTAGCAAAAGTCCAGTAAGAATCTGTTCACCTTATAACAGGACATAATTGGAAAATTTGGTTATATTATCAAGATTTTTACTGGAACATCATATTTTAGAAGTGTACCTAAGATCAGTTATGACCAGTAATTTTAAGGAAGTAAGGTTGACTATTATGGAGACAATGCTTACAAAGCACTGTGAGAAATGGGAAAGTTCTTCTTCAAAGATTGTAAAAAGTCACAATTTCTTACTATAAGATTGCTATCCACTATTTGTGTGTGTGTGTGTGTGTGTGTGTGTTCCAAATCAGTTGTCCTAGCTTGCTCCGGCATGCCTGGACAGAACTAGACAAGCCCCAGCCCATAGTGTATGCCATTCCTTATTTGGAGATGCTTCCTTAACTATCCCTGGCAACTTCCTTTTCTTTCTTTGTTCTATTCCCCTTACCTAATTAAGAAAGTTTTAAACTAATAGCCAATTGGGTAAAGTGTAAAATGTGAGGTCCTATTCCAGCCAATGGTAACTGGACACAGCAGTAGGGTAGACACATCAGGTTATAAGTAACTCTGTCTCCTTTGTTCGGTGTGCTCTTGTGGCTGGACAGCTATTGAGTAGCACCCTTTCTGCAGAAAGTAAAGCTCGCCTTGCTAAGAGATTATTTGTTCCCATGTTAATTCTTTTTTTTTTTTTTAGAACACCAAAAACTTCGTTCCCAACAGCACTCTGAGAAAAGTCAGCCTGATACTTACATTACAGGGTTCACAGCCTTACAGGTTAGTAAAGAAGGTCATTTCCTGGTAGGCCCAGGAATTTAGGGATATTTGGGGGGACTCAAGAAGAGAGGAATTCACACAAAGCTATAAGGACTGCAGCTGAAATTTGATAGTATGTTCTTAGCTTGGTTTTTAGCCTGAATGAGGCCTTTAAAAGTCAAATCTGAGATTCTGTATGAAAACTTCCAGCAAAGAAACTTGAAAGCACCTATGTGGTCGTCTCCTGTTCTTGCTGCACTTACGTAAATAATCAAGCAAAATGTAACAAAACTATACTTAGATTTAAAACAAGAATAGTCTTACTTTGATTATGGTCAAAAATGATGGTTACTACAGAGAATAATTTTATGTTTCAATGGAAAACTATAACTTGGCCGGGCATGGTGGCACATGCCTATAATTCCAGCACTTTGGGAGGCCAGGAGTTCTACATCAGCCTAGGCAACATGTTGGAAACCCCGTCTCTACCAAAAATATAAAAATTAGA
This sequence comes from Macaca nemestrina, assembly GCF_043159975.1. Classification (NCBI taxonomy): domain Eukaryota; kingdom Metazoa; phylum Chordata; class Mammalia; order Primates; family Cercopithecidae; genus Macaca; species Macaca nemestrina. Next base: position 42,125 of record NC_092145.1, read on the forward strand.
TGGGCACGATGATATGTGCCTGTAGTCCCAGCTAATCAGGAGACTGAGGAGGGAGGATCACTTGCACCAAGGAGGTAGAGGTTACAGTGAGCCGAGATTGTTGCACCTTTGCACTCCAGCCTGGGTGACAGAGCCAGACCCCGTCTTGAAAAAAAATTTTTTTTAAGGAAAGCTATAGTTATTGTGGGTTATCAGATTCTAGTCTTGTTTCTTGTTTTTGGGCTATTTCTACCTCTTTGTAAACTGGATCCTGCCATCTGATGAATTTTGTCCCACAATGATACTTGTGGAATAAGAAGCCAAGTATTGTCTCTCCTACTAATGTATCTATTGTCAGTTAATTTGAAGGTCTCCAACCCTGCAACAAAGTTAGAAGAGGTAGATTTTGCTCCCCAAAATGCATAACCAAACTGTGGTACATTCATGCAATGGAATACTATTTAGCCATAGAAAGGAACAAGCTATCAACTCACACAAAGACATGAGTGAATCTTGTATGCACATTGCTAAGTGGAAGAAGACAGTCTGAGGAGAATACACACAGTGTGACCTCATTTAATGAGACACTGCAGAAAGCAAACTACACAGATGGGAAACCATTGGCTCCATGGGGTGGGGGTTTCAAGCATTTCATATGATACTTTAATAGTGGGATACCTACCATAATGCACTGGTCAAAATACGCAGAATTTTACAACCAAATGGGTAAATCAAACTCTATTCAAATTAAATAAAATTACTCAGGATGTGGAGTATCCCAGGACAGAATACATCATGTGAAAAATAATTTAACTATGCTACAAATTACTGTGGTTTGGATGTGGTTTGTCCCTGCAAAAACTCGTGTTGAAATTTGACCTCCAATGTGGCAGTGTGGGGCAGTGGGGCCTAGTGGAAGGTGTTTGGGTCATGGGGACGGATCCCTCATGAATAGATTAATGTTCTCCATGGGGATGAGTGAGTTCTGCTCTCACAGGAATGGATTAATTCCTGCAGGAGTAGGTAGTTAACAAGAGTCTGGGTTCCTTGGCTTCCCTCTTGCTTTCGTTCTTGCTATGTGATCTCTGGTGCACCCCTTGCTCCCCTTCCACTTTCCACCATGAGGTGAAAAAGACTGAGACTCCACCAGATGCAACTGCCCAATCTCAGACATTCCAGCCACCAGTATTGTGAGCCAAAAGGACCTTTTTTATTTATAAATTACCCAGCCTCAGGTATTCTGTTACAGAAGCACAAAACAGACTAAGACACAAATGTAGGAAAAAACTCACTGAAGGTGTAGGGAAAATGGTGTTGACCTAAGTCACTTTGAAAATTAATAGAATCCGTATGCTGAAGGCAAACAAACTATACTTCATCACTGGATTCTATTTTATAAAATTCTTTCCAACAGAAGCAATTGTGAACAATTGTAAAACCACAGTATCTGTATCTGGAATAAAACAATGACTTACATAAGTCGCAGATGGTAGTAACCAGGTTTCTCACTGTTGAAGTGGGAGGTTACAAATTAGTACGGGGAGAAGGCTAGAATGATTCATGTGCTATTAGATCAGAGGTGGAGACATGAACGTAAACTTATGTTTAATTTAATATAGATACACACAGTTCTACATAGAAAACTTTGTAATTAGGTGTGTATAGGTAGGTTACACACACACATATACTTCCTAGCATTGCTAATGAGGAACAAGTGCTCATTCAACAATGTGCTCATTCGGCAGCCAGATGTAAGTTTTCCTACCATTCTGAAAGGAATGAGGCTCTTTGAAGAAATGTCTGATACTAGAACTGGGACAGTAAATATAGGAGTCGGGATAATCTTGAAGTATCAGAAAGTAAGTACTAAAAAAAATTAAAATATATCAAAGAAAAATAATAGCCAATAAAAACAGCTACTGATGGCCAACACAGGAATGAATTGTAGTGTTAAATAATAATTAAAGCTGAAAGTAATTATCTAGGTGTCTGTATTTGTATACACAGGTGAATAAGAAAACAGAGTTGCATAGAAATCTCCTTTGCAAAAGAATTCCAAGTAACTGATGTAGACACTCAGCCATCAATAATGTGGAGCCAACTCCTCACTCCGTAAGTGTGGGCTCTGCACAGTGACTTGCTCCAAAAGAACACATGCAGTATGGGCAAGGAGGAAAAATAACTTCACAGTGGAGAAACCTGACAAACAGTAGCTCTTCCAAATGATTCAAGTGAACATAAAAGGTGACAGTTCACCTTGAGAACATGCAGTGACAATGGGGGACATTCTACAAAATTCCTGACCAATCCTCCTCAGTACTATCAAGGTCATCATGACATGGAAAGCCTGACACACTGTCACAGCCAGGAAGAGCCCACAGGGACGTGATGACCACATGTCATGCGTGATCCTGGATGGGATCCTGGGTCAGAGTAAGACAGAACTAAGGGCATCCAAATGAAATATGAACTTTAGTTAATAATAGTCTATCAGTATTGGTTCATTAACTATGACAAATTATGTAAGATATTAATAAGCCATGTGAGACACACTGATAGAAGATGTTAATAAGAGATGAAACTAGGTTGCAGCTACATGGGAAATCTCTGCATTTTTGGGGGGGCAATTTCTGAGTAAGTAAAAAAAATGATGTAAAATAAAACTTTATTGAAAACAGTTATAATTTTTGAATACTTCTTTGTTTAATTATTTATACCACGAATGACTAGTAATTGACACTGTTAACTAGTCCTGTTTTTTTAAATAAGAGCATTTATGACACAAAAAATTAAACAGTACAGATTGATATATAAATCAAAACAAATGCTCTTTACATGTTTTCTGTTAGAGTAGTCACACATATGTGTAAACTTAATTATACTTTTTTCTTGTGCTGTAGTTGTGTCCTGGTTCATTCTCTAAAATGCTGTTCGCCTTAGACCGGGAAAAAAAACCTTACAGACTCTGTTTCAATTCATGGCTAAATATTTTCAAAACAGTGACTTTGTAAAAATATGTTCCAATGGAAAATTGATTCATTGTGATGGGATCACTTATTCCAAAGACTTCCTGTCTTCATTTCGTGTCCATGGCTACCTTTTAGCCATAATACAAAAGAATTGCCCATGTGTTTCTTGTTGTTCTGAAGGGTTATAGATACGCAGGGGTTGGTTATATTCATGTTTATTTACATATATGTTTAAAATTGTCCATATAAGGGTTTTAAAGATTCCATTGGAAGCCTTATGTTTTAAAATGTACTCAGAATTTGTTTTAACCAGGGATGTTAAGACCTGCAGACATGGAAGTGACTGTCCCATTCAAACTCATAGATCCCTAGAAATAGGAGGCACAGGGACGCCCCAGGCAGAGGCAGGAGAGGGGAAGGCACGGGCAGGATCCTCTGCTGTAGTCTCTGTGGGACAGCAAGGGCAGGCAGGGCAGGCAGGCTTAGGCTGCCCAGCGTTAATAGCTTCAGCAGGCTCTGGGGCATAGGGGCCATTTCTAGTTGTCTAGTACCTCACCCTGTGGTGATTAAGGAAGGGCGGTATTGTCTCCTACAGTATCAGAGCTAGATAAAGTAGGTGGTTGGGAGTATGGGTTCTGAATTGGTAGTTTAATTGGCTGGCCCTGGGAAAGACAATCTTTTCCCAGTAAACACTAGATGCTAGAGCGTCGAGAAAACAGAAAATAAGAAAATATAATTAATGCATTCTGTGTGTACAGATGGAGCCTTCTTTTGCTTCCCCAAAGGAAGAGTCCACAGGAGCCTGGCACTCCTGGACCTGAGGAAACCCTGAAAATGTTGGTATCTGCAGATCCTCTCCAAAAAGAGGTCGCCAATCTCCTAAGACTACAAGCTGATCCCAGCATTCTGGGAGCCAAGAGGGAGAAAGAGTCCGCTGATCTCCCTGCTCAGTAAATTGGCTTTCACTAAATACTGTCTTTGCATAAGCAGCATTATCCAGTGTCCTGGAGCTTAGAAAAGTTCTGTTTCAGTATCTGAAGAAAATAAATTGTTTCTTTTTCTGATGTCAGGGAGGAGCATTTGACTGCCAGTGTGGACTGAGGGGTCTTGGGATCAGTCTTCCCAATGTGCTTTGAACCGACCCTCTGTGTCTGCCTCACCATCTCCTCAGCTTACCTAGACACTTGGGAACCCTAACACAAGCCCTTCTAGGAGTCTGTGGTGTGGCTTAGCTGCCTCTGTAGGAATCTCTTGGGGTTAAACATTTTCCACTCTGCTAAGTCAGTGCCATCTGTTCTTTGGCTTCATCTTCAGAAGACCCTGAGCCCTTCCCCACCCTCCTTGCCCCACCGTCCACACCAACTGCGTGGCGCCCTTGAGGCCATAGGGTTGCTACCATAGGATTTTTGTATTGAGTGCTCTCATTCCAAGCAACTGTGAGAGATTTCTATGGCAGGGCCTCCGGGTTCCTGTCAAATTAAATTGTAGTTGAGTGGTGGGTGCTATTTAAGAAGCATCCCCCTTTCTCCTTCCTAACAGAGCCCTGAATTATTCAGTCACGTGGTTTGAAACATGGGGTGGGTCCCGGTTGACTTAACCAGCACTGTCTCACCCTGTGTCACAGTTACTGGTTCCAAAGTGGGTGCATAACTGAGGCTCATGCCAGGTGCCACACAGCACTCCCTTGGTCCCCCTAATGGACTTTGGGATGGGCGGGGTCTGAGTTGTTCCAATTAGAGTCAAATGCAAGTTGCGCTAGGTTGTTAGGAACAAGGGTGTGCTTGTTCATGCTCCCTCTTTGGTGAAGAATGCAACCTCAGAAATTGTTCCTGGAGATTTTGCCACATGCAGAATTATTCTGACTTCACTGAAGGCAGAGCAGAAAATTGGGAAGAGACTGAGTCCTGGTAGCATCCATGAGCTTCTGTGCTCAGATTCACCCTGAAGCCTGGCCTCCTTCTGAACTACCCACCTGAGTCAATAAATTCCCTTGTATTTAAAGTAAAATTGAGCTGGATTTTTAGTTACTTGCACCTGCAGGTGTTCTGTGAAGCTGGTACTGTGAGTTTGCATCTGAGAATATTTACAGTGTTTCTCTCATGGTTGAGTCAATCATTTCAAGGATGCTCTGAGGGTAAAAAGAACGATGAATTGTGAAGCAGTGAATTGTGCTGCCAGGCACAATTCATTGGACAATAGAAAGCCTCATCTCCTGGGCAGTAGAAAGTTTCATTGTACATAAATTACATATCTTGTTTCTGTCTCAACCTCTTATTTCTTCATATGCAAAGGAGGTAAGGAAATCCAAATAAGTCCAGCAGTTAATATGCCTCTCAGACATGATCCAAAACAGAATTGAATTATGTAAGCCTTGTTAAAATTCATCATCATCATTCATATTTCTGAATATTTAAATTAGAAATTCTGAAAAAGTAGTTTGTTTCAGAGGTAGTTTGTATGTAGGTAGGTATTTTTTCAGGATCAAAAGTTTATTTTTTATTATCTAATTGAGTTTAATTTACATATAACAAAATTTAGTAATTTTAAGCGTACAAATCAATGCATTTTGACAAATATACATATAGTCATGTACACAACAGTACCATTAAAATACAATTCATTACCCCCAAAATTCTCTTGCATGCTGCTGTAGTCAGTGACCCCTGCCCCACACCACAGCTTCCGGCAGTTGCTTTCTTTCACTCTAGTTTTGTTTGTCTTAGAATATGATACAGGCCACATGCAATGACTCAAGTCTGTAATCCTAGCACTAGATTGAGAAGCGGGGATCACTTGAGCCCAGGAACTTGAGACCAGCCTGGGCAACATGGCAAAACCCCATCTCTTAAAACACACACACACACACACACACACACACACACACACACACACACACAAATTAGCCAGGTGTGGTGGCACACCCCTTTGGTCCCAACCCCTTTGGTCCCAGGTACTCAGGAGGCTGAAGAATCACCTGAGCCTGGGAGGTCAAGGCTGCGGTGATCTGTGATCACATCACTGCACTCCAGCCTTGGTGACAGAGTGAGATGTTATCTCAAAAAAGAAGTATTTGATATAAATGGAATCATATAGAATATTCTCTTATACCTAGTTTCTTTCATGTATTCTAATGCGTTTGAAATACGTCCATGTGATTTCCAGTGTATATGTCATTCTTATGTTGGGCAGTAACCGTTGTAGGAATATATTACAGCTTATCTACTCTTCAGTGATAGACTATTTTAAAAATATTTGGCTATTAAGAAGAAAGTTGTTATGAATACTTATATTCAGACCTTTGTGTCAACAGATTTTCACTTCTCTTGGTTGAAAACTTAGGAGGAATTATTATTTTTTTAGGTTATGGATTTTTAAATGATTGTTAGTTGCCAGTTACTTTAAAAAAAAATGTAAGTTCTTAAATTTTAAAGTTTAGGATGTCTGACTACCCTGACAAAAACAAGCAATGGGGAAAGGATTTCCTATTTAATAAATGGTGTTGGGAAAACTGGCTAGCCATATGCAGAAAACTGAAACTAGACCCCTTCCTTACACCTTATACAAAAATTAACTCAAGATGGATTAAAGACTTAAACATAAGACCTAAAACCATAAAAACCCTAGAAGAAAACCTAGGCAATATCATTCAGGACATAGGCATGGCCAAAGACTTCATGACTAAAACGCCAAAAGCAACGACAACAAAAGCCAAAATTTACAAATGGGATCTAATTAAACGAAAGAGCTTGTGCACAGCAAAAGAAACTCTCATCAGAGTGAACAGGCAACCTACAGAATGGGAGAAAATGTTTGCAATCTATCCATCAGACAAAGGGCTAATATCCAGAATCTACAAGGAACTTAAACAAATTTACAAGGAGAAAAAAAACCCATCAAGAAGTGGGTGAAGGATATGAACAGACACTTCTCAAAAGAAGACATTTATGTGGCCAAGAAACATATGAACAAAGGCTCATCATTACTGGTCATTAGAGAAATGCAAATCAAAACCACCATGAGATACCAACTCATGTTAGTTAGAATGGCGATCGTTAAAAAGTCAGGAAACAACAGATGCTGGAGAGGATGTGGAGAAATAGGAACACTTTTACACTGTTGGTGAGACTGTAAATTAGTTCAACCATTGTGGAAGACAGTGTGGCAATTCCTCAAGGATCTAGAACCAGAAATACCATTTGATCCAGCAATCCCACTACTGGGTATATACCCAAAGGGTTATAAATCATTCTACTATAAAGACACATGCACACGTATGTTTACTGCAGCACTATTCACAATAGCAAAGACTGGGAACCAACCCAAATGCCCATCAATGATAGACTGAATAAAGAAAATGTGGCACATATACATCATGGAATACTATGCAGTCATAAAAAAGGATGAGTTCATGTCCTTTGCAGGGACATGATGAAGCTGGAAACCATCATTCTTGGCAAACTAACACAGGAACAGAAAAGCAAACACCGCATGTTCTCACTCATAAGTGGGAGTTGAACAATGAGAACACATGGACACAGGGAGGGGAACATCACACACGGGGGCCTGTTGCAGAGTCGGGGCCTAGGGGAAGGATGGCATTAGGAGAAATACCTAACATAGATGACAGGTTGACAGGTGTAGCAAACCACCATGGCACGTGTATACCTGTGTAACAAACCTGCACGTTCTGCTCATGTATCCCAGAACTTAAAGTATAAAAAAAAAAAAAAAGTCACAGGATGTTTGTGATAGTATCTATTACACTGATGTTGACATCACACATGGCTGACTATTTGGAGACTCCAAGTGAAATTTCTTGCAGTTCTCAGTGCCAGGAAAATATGTATTTCTGGATAAAAACTCAAAAATTTTAGAAAAACTTCCAAGTTTCATAGTCTAGAGCTCTAACACTGGAATCTTCCAAATTTAAGGATTAATGATTTACCTAAATCTAAAAATAGTAGGTTGCAGATGTATTTAAACAGTGTGCCTAGGTAGTATGCTTATATATTAAGATTAAAATGGTCTTCTAAAGTTTATTAATTCTAATATAACCTTTATTGTTTCATGTAGACATATCTTTCTGGTTCCCAGGATAATTTAAACAATTAATTCTAAGCAACTATTAACTTAGTTCTAGATTGGGATATCTATTTATGCATTTGAAGCTTTAGATATGTATTTCAAATCAGAAATGTGTGCTGGTCATGGAAAGTTGTGACTTAGAGCCTCAGGTAAGTTTTTTTTCATGTGAACATACTGCTTCCAATTGTTGTTATGCCCAGAGCAGACAATTAATAAGTACCCTTGGAACTGAATGAGTGATTAACTGCAAATATCACAATACATCTTCTTAGCGGGAATGATAATTAGACATATTTAGTCCTTGCTGTAACCTAAGAAAGGAATTCTTTTCATTAAATGTTTAATGTCTCACCCTGTTCATACAGCCGGAGTTACTGATTCAGTTTGATGTGAATTCAGTCTTATAAAAGACCCATCATTAAAACCTGCACTTATGCTTCCTATAGTATTGGAACTTCCAACTTGTATACAAAATAGATATCCTTCATATTCTTAAAAACCACAAGAAATCTCCCTTTATTCATAATAAACACAGAATTAGGTATTCTATTAAACTGAACAATAGAACTCACTGGGAGTGACCACATAAACTATATCACGAATTGTCAAAGTGTCTGGAAAAGTCAGTGGGCCATTTCGCTCCACGATGTGCCATGAGCCAACCAAGAGGGTTGTCAGTGACTCTGCGTGGGTCACCCAGGGCACGTGGTGCTGAGGCTGTCAAAGAGCAAGACGGGGCTGCATCTAAACTCAGGCCTCTGCTAAGTGTCCGAACTCGGGCAAGATGCTAATGACTTTAGAGACGTTTCCTTTTCTATGATTGGGGTTATAACACTCACCCTGTCAGGTTCTCGTGTGCATTGACAAGGCCGGCACGTGACACACCAGGGGCAGAGCTGGACGGGAACCTTCTTCCTCAGACATCAGGGTCCTCATGAGCATCAACAAAATAAAGAGAGCAGAAGAGCAGGAGAGCAGGGGAGCGGGGGAGCGGGGGAGCAGGGGAGCAGGGCATCTCCAGCTGTGTCGGGACTGCAGCAGGGACTCAGCAACAATCAGTCTCTTTCTCTTGTTTCATCCAAATCATATATTTAAAAAATAGGTGGGGTTATCATGGATGTTTATATTGATTCCTGGGATCAGACAAATATACCTTTCCTTGTCATGCTGTTTTCTCTTCCCAGATGGTTTGAAGAGCTTCGTTTTGGACTTGATATTCCTGGAGTGCATTTCTTTTTCTAATTAGTTCAGTCTTGACCCTGAGCCATCACCCCTCCAGAGTAGCAGGATATTCCACTCCACCATTGTTGGGGTGCCACAATTTCACTACTAATCAAAGGCTCCTTGGTTACTGAAAAATGAGAGACGTACCTCTAATAATCAGTCTAGATCGTCACTGCTCACTTCCTCATTTTCCAATTCCACAGGGGCCCCCCAAAGCCCGGAAGGTCTCATTTCAGACGTCTTATAGACCATGGGAACCAGGAAACACTGGGAACCCTAGGGCCAGCACCCACCTCATTTGCACCCTGTCTCTGTTTCCATCACCCTCTAGATATTGCCACAGAGCAGTGTTGGGACCCACTGGAGATCTGACTGCTCCCAGTCTGGGAAACTGACTTCTCTCCCTCCACTGATATCGTATTTCTACTTTCCACCCCACAGAAATCCTTGAACTAATCACAAAAGGGATTGGTAGTTACCTGGTGTGAAGCAGAGCTGAGCCAAAGGATGAAGCAATATTGCAATGGACTCTGTCATTGATATCACTAGTTCGCAAATCTGTTACCACTATGGTCAAATTTTTATATTCACTTTAAAATTATAACTCATTCTGCTCATTGTATTCAAGGCAACATCTACCCTAAAATATACTCAGGCATTAATTTACGCTCTTCTGTTTACAAATGAGAATTCATAAGCAAATTGAGGTAGCAATTACATTTTTTTAAACTGAAGGCAAAACAGAAGACATATACACATACGTCAGTGAAACAAAACAAAGAGCCCAGAAACAGACTGAAATACAGCCAGCTGATCTCTGACAAAGGAGCAAAGGCAATTCAATGGAGAGAGGAGAGTCTTTTTAACAAATGATGCTGGAACAAATGGACATCCATGTGCAAAAAAAAAAAAAAAAAAAAAAAAAGAATCTATAAACAGACCTTACACCTTTTACAAAAGTTAATGCAAAGTAGATATTAGATCAATATATGAAATGCAAAATTTTCAAACTCCTAGAAGATAACATAAGGAAAAACTCTAGATAACCTCGGATTTGGTGATTCTTTTAGATACAACACCAAAAGCATTATTCACGAAGAAAAATATTGGGAACTTAAACTTTAACATAAAAAAACTTTAGTTTTGTGAAAGATACTGTTAAGAGAATAAAAAGACAAACCAGAGACTGTGAGAAAATATTTGCAAACTATATCTAAGGATTCATATCTGAAATATGCAAAGAACTCTTAAAACTCAATAAGAAAACAAACAACCCAATTAAAAATGGGTAAAAGCTGAACATTTATGCAGATGGAAATTAAGTATATGAAAAGATGCTCTGTATAATGTCTTATTAGGAATTGCCAATTAAGACAACAGTAAGATATCACTACATACCTATTAGAATGGCCAAAATCCACAAGACCAAAAACAGCAAATGCTGCTGAGGATGTGGAGCAACAGAAACTCGCATTCATTGCTGTGGGCATTATGTGACATTTTGGAAAAGGGAAAATTACATAGATAGCAAAATAATCAGTGGTTGACAGGGGTTGGGGAGAGGAAAGGATGGATGGGCAGAGAGCCTTGGCTGTTTAGGGCAGTGAGACCACTGTGTGCGATTTCACAACGGTGGACCCACGACAGTGTGCAGATGCCCACACCCATTGAATGCAGACCACAAAAATGTATTAATTACATAAACCATAAACTTTCATAATGAAATAAATGTTTTTTAAAAGAAGATAGTGTTGTTCAGTTACTGTCTACTTTCTGAAATGGAGATGGTGGAGCGCTTCCATGGTTGTGAGGATAAAAATAGATTAGAGAATGTAATAACTAAAATAGGTGTGTAAACATTGTTAAACTATTTTATTCTCATTTTAAAAACATGCCTTAAATATATTTGTTATGCTTTACAATTGAGCAAGTAGTGCAAACACATTAATATAATTCTCCTCTAGCTCCACTCAGAAGTCAGGACTGCAGGGCTTCAGTGCAGGACTGCACAGCTCCACCTGCACCTGCCAAATGCAACAACCTCTTTCAGTGTCATTAAAATATTTGAATAGGAGGATTGAGTTTAGATCCAACCTGTGTTTTCTCCCCTGGAAAATAAAGGTTTTTATGAAACAAAGAAGGTCTTTACCGTCTTCATCCGAAATGCTGAGGCATCTGCAATGTCTGCTGTAAGTGACACCAGGCTCTCCTCTGAAATCTAGCAATGGGAAAATAGACTGTAGATTCTGCTTTCAGAAAGGGGGGAATCAGAACTAAGTCAAAATGCCATGTCCTCATTCATAAACATCTTATTTTACAAATTCCACAGGTTTAGTTATTTTGGGATTAATATGGGCCTATATTAAAGTGCATTTATTAATTTAGCACGAATTGTTCAAATGCATTCTGGATCCTGAGCTGACATCCAGCAATGCTGAGTGTATGCCTGTGTGAGTCACCAGCACTGATGAGCCTCAGGTTATTGTATTTATAAAATGAAGGGGCTTAGGCTTGCTCTGATTTTTTAAAAACCATTTTTAACAGTAAAAACTGTTTTTCTTGCTACATAAAAATGTACAAGAAAAACTCAAACATTACCAATGGTAAATTATAATTTTATTAATATAAATATTTTTGTAAGCTCAATTTATATGACTTAGTTATTATAAAAGAAATAAGCAAGGCCAGGCACGGTGGCTCAAGCCTGTAATCCCAGCACTTTGGGAGGCTGAGACGGGCGGATCATGAGGTCAGGAGATCGAGACCATCCTGGCTAACACGGTGAAACCCCGTCTCTACTAAAAAAATACAAAAAAACTAGCCGAACGAGGTGGCAGGCGCCTGTAGTCCCAGCTACTTGGGAGGCTGAGGTAGGAGAATGGTGTGAACCCGGGAGGTGGAGCTTGCCGTGAGCAGAGATGGGGCCACTGCACTCCAGCCTGGGCGACAGAGCGAGGCTCTGTCTCAAAAAAAAAAAAAAAAGAAAAAGAAATAAGCAATATGAGATGGCCATTACCATCCTTTCCCATTTTATTTTGTTGCTATTGATTTATTTTATATGCTATTGATAAATCTTGATGTATACAGAAAAGTAGTTTCAAAGAATAATAATTTTTTAAAAATCTTGACTTGTAATTTCAAGAAGCTTTCAAAAAATTCTTGCAATTACTTTTTAAAGATTCTAGAAGAGTTTTCTATGTCTTAAAGCTAAATAACTACAAAGAGCTACCTCTTCTCACATTCTGTATTATAAATATGTAAGTCAGAAAAGGAACAGACAAAATCATAAAAACACATGCATGAACAAATGGGCCTTGGCTCACATTTACTTGGATCTGGCAATGCACCTGGGTTACAGTACTATTTTTGTGTGTAATTTTACATGAGTGGACTGTCATCAAAATAAAAATTGTCTACAATCTCTATTCAGTGGTATATTTGCACAAATGGTAAACATATACATAGAGATAATGGGAGAAATTTATTTCATGGCTTACAAGAAGACAGGTTGAGACATTTAATTGTTTCATTAATGCTACCTTTTATGATGCACTTGTATGGGCAAGGTATTTAAATGCTCAATGTTACAGATGGAATTATTAGAGAAAGTACTAACTTATATCCTCTTTGTGTGTGCTTTGGAGGCACCAGGAAATAATAAAGCAGCCCTTTTCCCATCTATTTTCTGAAGGCCAAGCTGTGCTTTTGCAGATTAGGTCTTTCTGTAACACATACACACACACACACACACACACACACACACACACACACACAAAATATAGCCTTTAGGGGTTTAAAGGAGGAAAAGAGACTTTGCCTGGATAACTCTCACCTAGGTATTTTCTAGGGAGATCTAGAATCATCTAAGGGTTAAGTTAATCTGGACTAGCCAATGGGAAAACAAAATGAGGATGCCGGGGAGATGTTCCCAGAACAGTAGCATTCCTAATGGGCTAGGCCCTAGTTATGTGCAGTTCCCCAGATGTGGTTGGTGTGGCCAAGGTTCCGGCATGTGACGGCTGCCTTCCTGGCACTTCTTGTGCTGTGAGGAGCATCCCCTCCCCAGTGCCAGGGCAGTGGTCCTCTCACCCCCTTCAGAGTAAAGGGCCAGCAGTCAGCAGTCACAGGAAAAGTAGTGAGACAGGAAGGTGAGGAGCATGAAGTGCCACCATCCCAGCCTCCAGTGTCTGGCACAGAATATGACAAGAAACTTCCGTGAATTGGAATCTTCCACATCTCGACACATAGGAGTTTCTGCTAGATATAATTTGGCTTATAAAAAGAAAGAAATATTGTCTTCTTGCATGTAAATATTGTAGAAGAGTTAATGATTGTAACCTGGATGTTTTACATTGTGAGATGCTATTAAATCAATATCCATCACAAAACTATTGATAATTTTTTAGAAGAACAGAAGAGATCTCATCATATGAAATGCAGTGGATCAATTGTAAGATGCAGGCTAACTCCAGAGTAAGTAAAGCATGGAAAAAAATCTGTCTTAGAATGGAAAAATACAGTGGTGAAACTATTTTTAACTAGAATTTAAATGCAACATTTGAGGATATGAAGCCCGCAACTCATTTTGAAAACTACTGGCTCAGATGACCTCAGAGATAGGAAACCTCTGAAAGATCATTAATCTAATCATAATTTTCTGTGCCTTTGCTTGAGAGTCTATCTGAAAGTGTGCAGTTTTTACAGAAGAGGAATAACGTGTCCCAAACTGGGAACCCTTCACAGGTCACCATTCGGGTGGTGCTTCACTGTGGAGTTTTGGTTAGCAGAGGGCTCCAGGGACTGCTGGGGAAGGCCAGGACATGGAAAAGGGCCTAGAGCCAGGCTTACCTAGGAGAGAGCAGACCCATTTTGCCAAGCACCTGAGGACCATGCCATCCAGGACCCTCTCAAAATCACTCGTACACTATGTGGGAATAAAGGATAAGAAATTAATGTGTACTTAGCATGTGAGAGCCAAAATTCACAGTCAGCCTCAGCAAAGAAATCCATACAGAAGGACGAAGTGCACATTGTGAGACAAAGAACACCCAATTATAAGATAGAAAACCTCAGTTCTGGAAAATTCCTGAACCTGTTTGCCCATCCATGAAAGAGGAATAGTGATACTACCTTCTCCACCTTTTTTCTAACAGAACTGCACATTTCTTTCAGGCCCACAGCTAAGTGTTTAATAGGAATATTGTGGAAATATAAGGTCATTGCTCTTGCACAAAAGGTTCAAGAAAACTAAGAAAGATCTAAAAATGCCGAAAGGAATGATTTTTCAAAGTACAACATCTTCATTTACATAGAGAGAAATAATTTTATCTCAAAGATTTGGCCACATCGTAAATGCAGCACTGAAGAGTAGTTAAGCTATTTCTTCAAAAAAAATATATCAAAATTAAATCTGTACTTTTTGAGTGTGAATTATAATACACAAACCTGGTGCAATAAATTTAAAGCAGAGATTAATTAATTAATTAATTAATGGTTCCCCCATCACCCTTTTCAGAAAACTCAGTTACTTAGTGCCTTAAGATATTCAAATTGTCCCCAAAAGTTGAGATACTAGATATTTTAAAAGCGCTTTCTCAAGCTTTGTTATTCTAGCTTCAGTTGGAAGAAGAAGCTTCCAACTTAAAGATGGTAGACCAAATACTGACCCAGTTGTTTCCTTTCCCTCCCAAGAAACCATGATGGTTATCCATCACGTAGAGAGAACAGCAGAGACAAAAAAGTGATTTGATGGCCTCGCAGCCTTGAGAAGGAGTATCATCTGTGGACCTTCCTGGGGGTGAGGGGCAGAGAAGTGAGGCAGGCATCAGAAAACAGGAAGGTTGATTAAAATCTGTACATTAACAGTCAACCCTTGTTATCCTCCCTCACCGATGCCTGCACCCCACCCCTCAGGTAACCAGTGAGTAGAATATCAACAACCAACAGCAAGCACCTGCCTTCCAGAGAGGAGAGGAGAAGTTTTTCTCCAGAGAAAGGAAACCATCTAGACCAAAGACATCACTTACTAACATGTGGAAACCCTATCAACTCCCGGAAAAAAAAACCTCTAGATGAGCCTTTTACTAATGATAACAGACTCCTTTCTTCTTCTTCCTGTGTCACTATTAAATGTGTACAATGAAGAATCACCAGACATTTAAGGGAAAGCAATCCCAATGGGAAAAAAGACCAAACCGGCAGGTGGAGTGATTGTTGAGAAACTAACGTCATAGCAAAATAAGAAATAAGAGTATTATATCATCATTCACTTAGTGGCACTGTCTGGGGTTTCACTATACAAATATATCACTTTGATATAGTTTTTTCTTTCTGTTTTTGTTTTTGTTTTTTGTCAGAGTCTCACTCTGTTGCCCAGACTGGAGTACAGTGATGCAATCTCAGCTCACTGCAACCTTCCTCTCCCGGGTTCAAGTGGTTCTCCTGCCAATTTTTGTATTTTAAGTAGACACAGGATTTCACCATGTTGGTCAGGCTGGTCTCAAATTCCTGACCTCAGGTGATCTGCCCACCTTGGCCTCCCAAAGTGATGGCACTATAGGCATGAGCCACCATGCCTGGCCTGATAGTTTTAACTACTAGAAGAAACCATAGGAAGCTACCATTCAAATAGATCAAACATCAGCAACATATTAAAATATCAGCAATTTCACACGTTCAAGATTATTTTTTTAAAAAAAGAGAGAACACAATTGATTCAATTTCTAGGCCAGCAACCAAGGAAAAAGCAAAGAATGAAAGATTTTATCATCGCATAATAATAGCAAGATCTTACATTTCTATTGAGCTTTAAAGATTACAGTCCAGGCGCGGTGGCTCACATCTATAATTCCAGCACTTTGGGAGGCCGAGTTGGGTGAATCACAAGGTCAGGAGTTCAAGACCAGCCTGGTCAATATGGTGAAACCCCATCTCTACTAAAAATACAAAAATTAGCCAAGTGTGGTGGCAGGCACCTGTAGTCCCAGCTACTCGGGAGGTTGAGATGGGAAAATCGCTTGAACCCAGGAGGCGGAGGTTGCAGTGAGCCAAGGTTCACTCACGTCACTGAACCCCAGCCTGGGTGACAGAGTGAGACTCAGTCTCAAGCAAACAAACAACAACAAATATTACAAAACACATCAATATACATTGTCTTGTTTGATCTTTAAACGATCCTATAATTGTAATTAATGTATCAAAAAATTGTAACTCTTGAGAAATCCAGGATGACATAAATGAAGCCTAAACACAGCTTTAATTTGTCAAGTAATGGGTTGAAGGGGTGGCCTGCCCCTCCACACCTGTGGGTGTTTCTTGTTAGGTGGAACAAGAGACTTGAGAAAAGAAATAAGACACAGAGACAAAGTATAGAGAAAGAAAAGCGGGGCCCAGGGGACCGGCGCTCAGCTTACAGAGGACCCACGCCGGCACCGGTCTCTGAGTTCCCTTAGTATTTATAGATAATTATCTTTACCATCTTAAAGATAAGGGAGTGGCAGGACAATAGGATCGTTTTTAGGGAGGAAATCAGCAGTAAGACATAAGAACAAGGATCTCTGTGACATGAATAAGTTTAAAGGAAAATGCTGTGCCTTGAGATACATATGCAAACATCTCCATAAACCTTTTAGCAGCATTGTTTCATCCTATCACATGGGGATAAACCTTGGACAATATCTAGCTTTTCTAGGCAGAGGTCCCTGCAATCTTTGGCCGTGTAGGTGTCCCTGGGTAGTTGAAATTAAGAGAATGGTGATGACTTTTAACCAGCAAGCTGCCTTCAGGCGCTTGTTTAACAAAGACACATCCTGCACGCCCAAAATCCATTAAATCTTGAGTCACCACAGCACATGTCTCTTGCAAGGACAAGGTTGGGGGTAGGGTCACAGATTAACAGCATCTCAAATACAGAACAAAATGGAGCCTCTTATGTCTACTTCTTTCTATATAGACACAGTAACAGGCTGATCTCTTTCTTTTCCCCACAATGGGTGGAGAAGGGATCGGAAGTCAGGCTGACTGACCCCACGTCCTCTCCTTCCATTACTTAAAAGAAGTCAGCCAGGATGAAAGCTTGGAAAGGACCTGAGATAAAGACAGTGGGAAAAGAGCAGTGTCAAGGATGAACTATAAACAGAAGTAAAAGAAGGAACACCTTAAATACAAAAATATATGTCCACAAAGCTGGGAGTTGTATGAAGCCGTGTAATTAGAGAACATCATGTTGACAGCAGACTCTTGACCTAGGGGAAAACGTTCACGACACTGACTCCAAGAAGGATAAACTTGAAGGATTCCAGATGTGAGGCAGTCAAACCCTCACTTGGAAGCACTGTACAAATGTTCATGTTAAGAACTGAAATGCATTTATACCCACATAAAACTACATGTAGGGATAGGCTTACTCTGTAAGATGTTTCTGGACCCTACATTAGCAGCTGTACACACTTACACAACACAAACACAGGCCAGCCTGTCACCTGGGCAGCTGGAGTGTTAGCCTGGACAGGGCGGTGACAGTCTCCCCCGAACCCTTCCTTCTCGTCCGTGACTGAATCCTATTCACATGCTACAAGGACCATACGCTTGTGGAATCCAACTCAGCTCCCTTTAGAACCAAAGGATGCCTCTGTGACACATGCAGAAATGACTTCCTTTTCATTTTCGTTCAGTTTGTAGGAAGAGAACAGCTGCAAGAGAGAGAAAGAAAATGTACACAGTGGCTCGGTGGAGACGGCACCTGAAGAGCAACTTTCGTATTTAGCCCCAACAGTTTACAAACATTCATGCAGTAATTAAAGATATTCCCCAAAACCAGGAAACACAATTGAATCAGTTTCTGCTAGTGAGCATCACACTGCGACCCTGGGTCCAGATGTCCTTGGAAAAGATCAGAGACATAACACAATTGAGTCAGCTTCTGTTAGTGAGCATCACACTGCAACCCTGGGGTCAGATCTCCCTGGAAAAGGTCGGAGACAAAACACATCACGGCCTCTGTTTATGCACCTTACTGAAGTTTACACGGAATCCCCATGCCCTCCCTGCATTTAAGCCTTCTATGAAATGACAGAGACTCTCACTGGAGAAGTAGTAGATTCTCGTCCAGTTCCGTGAGTCAACACCTGCATTGTCTCACTCTCCATGTTGACGGCTGCAGAGGATTTTCCATTATCGGCCCCCACTGCCTCCAGAAACACCGTTTTTACATTGCCACAGCTAATGTTAACACCTCCTAGAATAAAGGGGGAGTCACCACTGAGGGTCAGTTCTGGTTCAGACTCTGGAGTGAGGGCATTATTCTTTTTGCATATAATGCAGTGACTCCACATTGCACCAGTGGCTTGGTCAAAAAAGACAAAATTTCTGGGGAATTAGTGTTGATTATTTTTAGATATCATAACTTTGGCTTTATGGACGCCTTATATCAAACAGATCTCACTTGCCAAATGCCACAGGATGCAGGCCAACAGACAGGCTCCGAGGGCTCTTGTGAGCTGGAACTGCCATATAAGCAAAACCACGAGAGAGAGAACACTGCCCACGTTCAACACAGCATAGCCACCCTGAAAGCCTCACCCTTTCTTTTAGAAATGTGTTTAGATTTTATACACTTTTGCTAGATTTTGTTATGTAAGCTTTATGTACTGAAAGGTCTTAAAGATTTTTAAACGTTGAGTAAAATGTTCACGAGTATAGTTTTTATATATATATATATATATATATATATATGTATATGAAACAAATCTGTCATATAATTTATTTTCTTTAAAAACAAGGCCCTGGCTGGGTGCGGTGGCTCACGCCCATAATCCCAGCACTTTGGGAGGCTGGGGCGGGCAAATCACGAGGTCAGGAGTTCGAGACCAGCCTGGCCAACATGGTGAAACCCCATCTCTACTAAAAATACAAAAAATTAGCTGGGCATAGTGGCAGGCACCTGTAATTTCAGCTACTTTGGAGGGTAAGACAGGAGAATCACTTGAACTCGGGAGGTGGAGGTTGCAGTGAGCCAAGATCATGCCACAGCAGTTCAGCCTGGGTGACAGAGTGAGACTCCATCTCAAAACAAAAAACAAAAAACAAGACCCTTATACAAATTACCCTTGGAACTTTTATTTAGAATTTAAGGTTATTTGGGGCTTAGTGTCATGTAAACATAATTCTCCCAATTGCTAGGGTCCTCTTGGGGTGCTGCATTCCTGTAAGCCATTATCATGCCTCCACCTAGGAACTCAAATGCCAAGGGTGATGCCAGATCAACTTTCATTACTGAATCATACATTCCTAAATTGAGTGTATCATAGAAAAACAGACATACCCTTAACAGTTTAACCTGACAAAGTTCTGAAATACTTCCGTTGCAATAAAAGTTGTGAAAAGGTATCTTGCTAGAGATCTCTGACACAGAGAAGAAAGTGAAGGCTGGGCACAGTGGCTCATGCCTGTAATCCCAGCACTTTGGGAGGCAGAAGCAGGTGGATTACTTGATGTCAGAAGTTCCAGAGAAACCTGGGAAACATGGTGAAACACTGTCACTACTAAAAATAAAAAAATTAGCTGGGCATGGTGGTGTGTGCCTATAATGCCAGCTACTCGGGAGGCTGAGGCAGGAGAACGGCTTCAAAACTAACCTGAAACCAAACACGAACGCTAACCCGAACCCAAACCACAACCCTAAAACTAACCCAAAACAGAACACAAACCCTAACTTGAATCTTAACACTAACATGGAACCAAACCCTAACCCTAACCCAATCCTAACCCCTAACCCTACTCCTAGCCCTAGCCCTAACACTAACCCTAACCCAACCCTAACCCTACCCCTAACCCCTAACCCTAACCTTGACCCCGACCCTGAACCCAACCCTGACCCTACCCTCTAAGCCTGACCCTAACCCTCACCCTCACCCCAACCCCAACCCCTAACCCCTAACCCGAACCTTAACCCCAACCCTAAGCCCTAAACCTAGCCCTAGCCCTAACCCTAAACCTTAACCCTAACCCTGACCCTGACTCTGACCCCGACCCTAAACCCTAAACCTAACCCTAAACCCTGACCCTAACCCCCAACCCTAGCCCCTAACCCGACCCTGACTCCGAACCCTGACCCTAACCCCTGACCCTAACCCTCACAACCCTAACCCTCTAACCCTCTACCGCTCGCCCTCGCCCTAACCCTAAAACCCTAACCCTAAAATCCTAACCCTAACCCTTGGGTGGAGAGAACCTCTGTGCACAGGATTCAGAGGGGATTTCGGTTTCCCGTTTTCCACACTGAACCATTCTAAGTAGTCTCTGACCTTCGTTATTCAGGGCTAGAAACAGGAAGGATTTTATTCACTGTGGATGCGCCCCGAGTTGTCCCAAAGTGAGGCGGAGCCGCCAACATCTGTGCTGAGCACAACGCAGCTCCGCCCTCGTGGGGCTCCCCACGCCAGAGTCTGGGCAGAGTAGAACGCTGCTCCGCCTTCACGGTACCCCCGAGGTCTGTGCAGAGAACACAGCTCCGCCCTCGCGATGCTCTCAGTGTCTGGGCTGAGGAGAATTCAGCTCCGCCCTCACAAACGTACAGCACCAGCGCTGGTGCAGAGTCGCACGCCAGGCGCGGGGCAGGCCGGCGCAGGCGCAGAGTCGCAGGCCGGCGCCGCGCAAGCGCAGAGTCGCAGGCCCGCGCGGTGGGGGTGGGGGGGGTAGGGTCGCGGCGCAGGCGCAGAGACGCACGCCGCGTGGGCCTGAAGGGGCGCGGTGCAGGCGCAGAGATGCAAGCCGCGAGGGGAGCGGCGCACAGACAGGCAGAAACATCAGTAATCTGAAAAGCCCGGCTCTGGTGCCCCCTGCTTGCAGCCGCGCACTACAGGGCCCTCTTGCTCGCGGTGCTGTGCCAGTGCGCCCCCTGCTGGCGACTAGAGCAACTGCAGGGCTCTCTTTCTTACAGTGGTGGCCAGCGCCTCCTGCTGGCCCCGGGGCACTGCAGGGCCCTCTTGCTCGCAGTATGGTGAGGGCACGCCGCCTGCTGGCAGTTGGGGACATTGCAAGGCTCTCTTGCTCACAGTGTAGTGGCAGCACTCCCGATGCTGGCAGCTGGGGACACTGCCCGGCCCTCTTGCTCCAAGTGAAGTGGCGGCTGGCTCCTCAGCTGGCAGCTGGGGACACTGCCCGGCCCTCTTGCTTGCCTTGTAGTGGGGCACGCCCCCTTCTGGCCGCTGGGGGCACTACAGGATCCTCTTGCTCACAGTGTGGTGGCAGCACACCCCCTGCTGCCGACCAGGACACTGCAGGGTCCTCTTGCTCACAGTATACTCATGGTAGGCCCCCTGCCCGGCCAACAAACAAGTTTCTATTCTGCTTGAGTGCTTGCAAGAAGCTAATATTATACTTACTAGATAATTAGAATCAAATCTATAAGCTTTAAGATTTTAAGTTGTCATTCTTATGAAAAACATTATTTCCTTTTTTTTAGGGTGAAAAGATATACATCTATTTAGAATCAGCTAGCTGGACTCAGTTTAGATGATCCCAAGTTTGTTGGCAACATCCAAAGCATCGTAATCAGGAGCCAGTCGAACATATGCCTTCTTCTTTCCATCAGGCCGAATCAGGACGTTGACTGTGGCCACATCCACGTCCCAGAGCTTCTTCACAGTCTGTTTGATCCGGTGCTTGTTGGCTTTAACATTGACAGTGAACACAAGCATGTTGTTGTCTTCTATCTTCTTCATGGCTGACTCAGTGGTCAGTGGAAACTTGATGATAGCATGATGGTCAAGCTTGTTTCTCCAGGGGGGCGCTCTTCCCAGGATATCTGGGCTGCCTCCGCAGTCGCAGTGTCTTGGGATGTTGGAAGGTGGGTGAGGTGCAGATCTTCTTTTTTTGGGAGGCTGTGAACACATTTCAACACTGCCTTCTTGGCCTTTAAAGCCTTTGCTTTGGCTTGGGCTTTAGGAGGGGCAGGAGTTTCTGTCATTTTTGGTGCCATCTTGTGAAAAGTGAAAAACATTATTACAATAATAAGTTTTTTACAGTAAATCTGCCTAATAGTAGTTTCCAAAATACTTTTGGTAATTTTTAACCTTAAAGTTAAGCTAAGTAAAATATTTCCATTAAATATCTACGTCATTTATAAATAAGATACAATACTAAAACATTAATTACTGAACATAAGTAATTCAAGTTTATATAGTTTTGGCTTCTTATTTTTACAGAGAAACTAGATATTTTGGCCTGTTAATAAACATGTTTTTGCCTACCACACTGAGAAATTGAGACGGAGCAACACTCAGTCTCAAAAAAGAAAGAAAAAAAAGAAATCTCTTTCTCTTAAGTTAACTCTTTTTTTTTTTTTTTTTTTTTTTTGAGACGGAGTCTCGCTCTGTCACCCAGGCTGGAGTGCAGTGGTGCGATCTCGGCTCACTGCAAGCTCCACCTCCCGGATTCACGCCATTCTCCTGCCTCAGCCTCCCGAGTAGCTGGAACTACAGGTGCCCACCACCACGCCAGCTAATTTCTTGTATTTTTTAGTAGAGACGGGGTTTCACCATGTTAGCCAGGATGGTCTTCATCTCCTGACCTCATGATCTGCCCATCTCGGACTCCCAAAGTGCTGGGATTACACACCACACCTGGCCACTCTCAAGCTAACTCTAACTCACAACAATTTTAGTAGATTATGCTTTTGTAAACAGAAATGGAGCATTTATCTTTTTTTCCCCACCTGATTTCTCTAGAATTTTGAAATTCTTAATACTCTTACTTTCATGACAATATAGTTGTTAGCAAAAGTCCAGTAAGAATCTGTTCACCTTGTAACAGGACATAATTGGAAACTTTGGCTATATTATCAAGGTTTTTACTGAAATATCGTATTTAGGAAGTGTACCTCAGACCAGTTATGACCAGCAATTGTAAGGAATTAAGGTTGACTTTTATGGAGTCGATGCTTACAAAGCCCTCTGAGAAAAGCCAGTCTGATACCTAGATTATGGGGTTCACAGCCTTACAGATTAGTAAGGAAGGTCATTTCCTTGTAGGCCCAGGAATTTGGGGCTATTTTGAGGGCCTCAAGCAGAGAGGAATTCACACAAAGCTGTAAGGTCTGCAGCTGAAATTTGATAGTATGTTCTTGGCTTGGCTTTTAGCCTCAATAAGGCCTTTAAAAGTCCAATCTGAGATTCTGTATGAAAACTTGCAGCAAGGAAGCTTGAAAGCATCTATGTGGTCAGCTCTTGTTCTTACTAAACTTACATAAATCATCAGGCAAAATCTAACAAGGCTAGACTTATTTTTGAAACAAGAATAATCTTACTTTGATTATCTATGATCAAAAATAATGGTTACTACAGAGATAAATTTTATGTTTCAATGGAAAACTATAAGTCAGATGGGCGTGGGGGCACATGCCTATAATTCCAGCACTTTGGGAGGCCAGGAGTTCAAGAGCAGCCTGGGCAACATGGTGAAATCTCATGTCTACTAAAAATAGAAAAATTAGATGGGCATGATGGCAGGTGCCTGTAGTCCCAGCTAATCACGAGGCTGAGGAGGGAGGATGGCTTGCACCCAGGAGGTAGAGGTTGCAGTGAGCTGAGATTGCACCTTTGCACTCCAGCCTGGGAGACAGAGCCAGACCCTGTCTCAAAAAAAACTTTTTTGAGGAAAACTATACGTAACGTAAATGACGAGTAGATGGGTGCAGCAAACCAACATGGCACATGTATACCTACGTAACAAAACTGCACGTTGCGCACATGTACCCTAGAACTTAAAGTATAATAAAAAATTTAAATAAATAAAAGGAAATCTATAGCCCTTTCGGGTTATCAGATTCTAGTCTAGTTTCTTTTTTTTTTTTTTTTTTTTTGAGACGGAGTCTCGCGCTGTCACCCAGGCTGGAGTGCAGTGGCCGGATCTCAGCTCACTGCAAGCTCCGCCTCCTGGGTTCACGCCATTCTCCTGCCTCCGCCTCCCGAGTAGCTGGGACTACAGGCGTCTGCCACCTCGGCCGGCTAGTTTTTTGTATTTTTTTTAGTAGAGACGGGGTTTCACCGTGTTAACCAGGATGGTCTCGATCTCCTGACCTCGTGATCCGCCCGTCTCGGCCTCCCAAAGTGCTGGGATTACAGGCTTGAGCCACCGCGCCCGGCCAGATTCTAGTCTAGTTTCTTGTCTTTGGGCTAGTTTTACCTGTTTGTAAACTGGATCCTGCCATCTGATGAATTTTGTCCTACAATACTTGTGGAATAAGAAGCCAAATAATGCCTCTCCTATTAATGTATCTATTGTCAGTTAATTTGAAGGTCTCCAACCCTGGAACAAAGTTAGAAGAGGAAGGTTTTGCTCCCCAAAATGCATAACCAAACTGTGGTACATTCATACAATGGAATACTATTTCGCCATAGAAAGGAACAAGCTATCAACTCACACAAAGACATGAGTGAATCTTGCATGCACATTGCTAACTGGAAGAAGACAGTCTGAGGAGAATACACACAGTGTGACTTCATTTAATGAGATTCTGGAGAAGGCAAACTACACAGATGGGAAGCCACTGGCTCCATGGCGTGGGGATTTGAAGCATTCCATATGATACTTTAATAGCGGATACCTGCCACTACGCATTTGTCAAAACACGCAGAATTTTACAGCCAAATGAGTAAGCCAAACTCTATTCAAATTAAATAAAATTATTCGGGATATGGAGTATCCCAACACAGAATGCATCATGTGAAAAAGAAATTAACTATGCTACAAATTACTATGGTTTGGATGTGGTTTGTCCCTGCAAAACCTCGTGTTGAAATTTGACCCCCAGTGTGGCAGTGTGGGGCGGTGGGGCCCAGTGAAAGGTGTTTGGGTCATGAGGACGGATCCCTCATGAATAGGTTAATGTCCTCCATGGGGATGAGTGAGTTCTGCTCTCACAGGAATGGATTAATTCCTGCAGGAGTAGGAGTTAACAAGAGTCTGGGTTCCTTGGCGTCCCTCCTGCTGTCGCTCTTGCTACGTGATCTCTGGTGCACCCCTTGCTCCCCTTCCACTTTCCACCATGAGGTGAAAAAGACTGAGGCCCCACCAGATGCAGCTGCCTAATCTCGGACATTCCAGCCACCAGTATTGTGAGCCAAATGGACCTTTTTAACTTATAAATTACCCAGCCTCAGGTATTCTGTTACAGAAGCACAAAACGGACTAAGACACAAATGTAGGAAAAAACTCGATGAAGGTGTAGGGAAAATGGTGTTGACCTAAGTCACTTTGAAAATTAATAGAATCCGTATGCTGAAGGCAAATGAACTACACTTCATCACTGGATTCTATTTTATAAAGTTCTTTCCAACAGGAGTAATTGTGAACAATTGTAAAACCACAGTATCTGTATCTGGATTAAACAATGACTTACATAAGTTGCAGATGGTAGGAACCAGGTCTCTCACTGTTGAAGTGGGAGGTTACAAATTAGCAAGGGGAGAAGGCTAGAATGATTCATGTGATAGTAGATCAGAGGTTGAAACATCAACATAAACTTACACTTGGTTTAATATAGATACATACAGTTCTACATAGAAACCTTTAAAATTAGGGGTGTATAGGTCTGTTAGATGCACACATATACTTCCTAGCATTGCTAAGGAGGGACAAGATACAATGTGCTCATTCAGCAGTCAGATGTAAGTTTTCCTACCATTCTCAAAGGAATCAGGCTCTTTGATACTAGAGCCTGGTACTAGAACTGGGACAGTAAATATATGAGCCAGGATAATCTTGAAGTATCAGAAAGGAAGTATGTACGAAAAAAAATTAAAAATGTCATAAAAATAAATAAAAGTTAATTCTTTTATTAAAAGAAAAACAGGAGCCAATAAAAAGAGCTACCCATGACCAACACAGGAATGAATTGTGCAACATAATGCTGTAGTGCTGAATAGTAACTAAAGCTTTAAGTAATTATCTAGGTGTCTGTGTTTGTATACATAGGTGAATAAGCATATGGAGTTGAATAGAAATCTCCTTTGCAAAAGAATTCCAAATAATTGAGGTAGACAGTCAGCCATCAAGAAGGTGGAGCTCCTCACTCTGTAAGTGTGGGCTCCGCATAGTGACTTGTTCCGAAAGAACACGTGCAGTAGTAGGGACAAGGAGGAAAAATAACATCACAGTGGAGAAACCTGACAAACTAGCTCCACCAAACAATCCAAGTGAACATCAAAGGCGACAGTTCACCTTGAGAAAATGAAGTGACAAGGGTAGCACTTCACCTCTGTGATCTACTTTTTCCAGACCCAGAATCCCAGTCTAATTATACGAAAAATTCCATGTTTAATCACAATGGGGGACATTCTACAAAATTCCTGACCAATCCTCCTCAATACTGTCAAGATCATCATGAGATGGAAAGCCGGACACGCTGTCACATCCAGGAGCCGCCTACGTGATGATTACATGCCATGCGGGATCCTGGATGGGTCAGGGTAAGATGAAACTAAGGGAATCCAAATGAAATATGAATTTTAGTTAATAATACTCTATCAGTATTTGTTCATTAACTGTGACACATTATGTAAGATATTAATAAGCCATGTGAGACACACTGACAGAAGATGTTAATAAGAGAGGAAAGTAGGTTGAAGCTACAAGGAAAATCTCTGCAATTTTTCTTTTTTGCAATTTCTGTGTAACTCAAAAACTGCTATAAAATATAACTATATTTAAAACATTGTTATATTTTTTGAACACTTCCTTGTTTATTTATACCATGAATTGCTAGTAATTGACACTGTTAACTAGTCCTGTTTTTTAAATAAGAGCATTTATGACACAAAAAAATTAATGCAGACTGATATATAAATCAAAATAAATGTTCTTTACATGTTTTCTGTTGGTAACACATATGTGTAAACTTATTTATCATATTTTTTTCTTGTGCTGCGGTTGTGTCCTGGGTTCATTCTCTAAAACGCTGTTCACCTTAGACCAGGAAAAAAAATAATCTACCAGACTCTGTTTCAATTCATGACTAAATATTTTCAAAAGAGTGACTTTGTAAAAATATGTTCCAATGGCAAATTGATTCATTGTGACTGGATCACTTCTTCCAAAGACTTCTTGTCTTTATTTTGTTCCATGCCTACCTTTTAGCCATAATACAACAGAATCAAATATTGGCCACTGGGAAAAAAATATTCAAAGAAAGAAAGAATGTGAACAAAACTTGTGACCATGAAGATTCAATGTTTTACCACAATGCTTTCTAAAACAGAAGAGTGTAAAAGGATATTCAAAGTCAATTTCCTCAATGAGGCTTTGCAGAAAATGGGGAAACTAGAGAAAAAAAATGGCAGGACATTCTACGGGTGATTTTAGATGTTACTATGCTTTACGGAAAAGAAATACTTTACCTTTTAAAGAATCACAAAGAAGTATTAGAAACCAAAACTCTGGAATGTTTCCAAATTTAGTTGAACCTCTATGTAGTTATGTCTATATAGCTAGTCATGAAGTTGATGATTTTTTAAAAATCCGTGCCTTGTGTAATAAAATACACAATGAATACTTAATGCTCATAGGAAAACATGTTAGACCTTGTGAAAGGAAAATCAACCTTGGGGACCCAAAATCACTAAGCTAAAGGGAAAAGTCAAGCTGGGGCTGCTGAGGGCAAACCCGCCTCCCATTCTGTCCAAAGTCACCCGTCTGTTCATTGAGAGAAATGCGTATCTGAGTGCCCCATCGGGAGAGGGTAACCAGCAACTCAAAAGAATGAAACCATTTGTCTCTTACCTACCTATGACCTGGAAGCTCCCTGTCTGGCCTTCTCTTCAAGTTGTCTCACCTTTCTGGACTGAACCAAGGTATATCTTTCACATATTGATTGATGTCTCATATCTCCCTAAAGTGTGTAAAACCAAGCTGGGCCCCGACCACCTTGGGCCCGTGTTGTTGGGACCTCCTGCAGAGGCATCACAGGCGCATCCTCAAACTTGGCAAAATAAACTTTCTAAAAAATCTGAGACCTGTCTCAGATTTTCAGGGTTCACACATATAATGTAGGATGTCAATGTTTATAAAACAGACATTATTCTATCTACTATTAAAATGTGCTGCCAATTAACCTTAGACTTTCTCAACAAAATAAAAAATGTTCATGAGGTACAAATAATATATTTAGGCTTAAATAATGTTGCAAGTTTTAATATGCCTACTTTTCAATTTCTCCATACCATTTTTACTACTTTAACATTGTAAGAAAAATGAGTAACGAAAACATGAATCAGGGGGTGCACATGTTTCCTCCAGCCTCTGCCCATCCCCAGCTTTCATCCCAACTGTCCTGAGGTGGCTCTAAGCATTTCTCCTTTCTCTATACCAAGATCTCCTGCTGAAGCAAACCAAAATCTTATCATGTGTTATGACACGCTGTGATGATGAGCAACCAAAGCCTCGAGGAAGGGATGCTTTTGTAAAACAAGACTTGCAGGATCTAACGTGTGAAGTAAAGCCCATGGCAGAGCTCCCTCTTTAGCACACGGGGGCAGACAGGAAGCTTTTGCCTCACCTTCCTCACTGGCCCGCAGCCACGTCTCCCCAGGTCAGTCTTGAGGACAACGAAACTCTGGTCTTCACTGTGGACACACTACCAGGTGCTCCAAAGCCATGTCCTCTCCTCAGGTGGGTCCTGAGGAGAACAAAGCTCTGATTCTAATCCTAACCCCAATCCTGTCTCTAGACTTTGACCCTGACCCTAAACCCTGATCCCTACCCTGGTCCCTAATACTGACCCTGACTTTGACCCTGACTCTGATCTTGACCCTGACCATGACCCCACCTCTAACCATACTTCCGGCCCTGGCTCTGACCCAGACCCTAATCCTAACCCTAACCCTACTATTATCTTTACAATCTATCTCTAATCTTACCCCCTACTGCTAAATAGCTGTACCCAAAAGCACTTTTTTAATTATTTGACTTCTTTTCCTTGAATTATCTAAGTACATCCTAAAGGAGATGTCATTATGTATTTTGCAGTCCCTCTGAGTGGTATGGCTTCAGATAGGAAGTTCTAATACTTTGCAAGACATAAAAAGTTTGGAGAGTAACAGCATGGGGTTGTCAGGGATGCATGTTGGCATTCATGATAGTCATTGGTGCTGTTCTCCAAATATTTTCAGTTCAGTTTTTATTAATTCATTCCGACTATTCCAACCCACCTACTTAAAGTTTTGCATGACCACATTAGCTTTTTTTTTTTTTTTTTGCCAATGGAGGTGAGAAGAAATAACATGTGACTTTTTCAGGAGAAATCTCTAAGAACAGAGTTCTATTCAGCAGGTTTTTTTCTCTTTTCTATAGCAATAATTTTAGCAATATTAATAGCTTCAAAAACTAACTTAGCTATTAGGTTTTTAAAAATGTCTATTGTCTTCCGTCTTCCAGTTTGTAAGCCACACTTACCTAGCCCTAACCCTAGCCCTAGCCCTAGTCCTAGCCCTAACCCTAACCCTAGCCCTAGTCCTAGCCCTAACCCTAACCCTAGCCCTAACCCCAACCCTAACCTTCATGCTCACCCTCACGCTCACCCTAACCCTAACCCCTAACCCTAACCCTAACCCCTACCCCTAACCCTCACACTCACCCTCACCCTCAGCCTCAGCCTCACCCTCACCCTCAGCCCCATCCTCACCCTCAGCCTCAGCCTCAGCCTCACCCTCACCCTCAGCCTCACCCTCACCCTCACCCTCAGCCTCAGCCTCAGCCTCACCCTCACCCTCAGCCTCAGCCTCACCCTCAGCCTCAGCCTCACCCTCACCCTTACCCTCAGCCTCAGCCTCACCCTCACCCTCACCCTAAACCTAACCCTAACCCTACCTGGGCATGGTGGCACATGCCTGTAATCCAGCTACTCAGGCGACTGAGGCAGGAGGATTGCTTGAACCCAGGAGGCGCAGGTTGCAGTGATCCAATATCGTGTCCCTGCACTCCAGCCTGGGTGACAGAGCCAAACTCCATCTCATAAAAAAAGATGGCTGGTAGACAAAACTCAATTGATTTTCTCTCTTTTGTTTTTAAGAGGCAGGGTCTGGCTCTCTCGCCCATGCTGAAGTACAGTGGCGTAATCACAGCTCCTGAGTTCAGCCTCCAAGTCCCGGGTTCAAGAGATTCTCCAGCCTCAGCCTTCCAACACACTGGGATTGCAGGTGTGAACAACTGCACCCGGCACCACCTGATTTCCCTTTATTTATTTATTTTTTTAAATTAAAAAAAAATTTTTTTTATGGGCGGGGAGGTCTAACTATGTTGCCCAGTCTGGTCTAGAACTCCCAAGCTCAAATGATCCTCCTGACTAGGCCTCTCAAAGTGCTAGGATTACAGGCAAGAGCCACCACACACTACCTGATTTTCTTTCTATCAGCAATAATGTATAGGAATAATTTGAACTGGAAATTAAAAAAAAAAATCATTTACAGTAGCACCCTCAAAATTGAATTTATTAGGTATAAATCTAACAAAATACATACAAATATGCATTCAGAAAACCTTAGATCACAGTTGAGAAGAATAAAAATATATAAATAAATGCAGATACTACTTGTTTAGGAGCAGTACACTCATTATTGTTAGCTTTACCACAAAGCTAAAGGAATGAGGAGAGTGATATTGGTGAAGGAATGGACAAACAGATCAACAGAACACAATAGAGAACTCAAAAAACCCAAGTAAATACAGTCAACTGATTTTGTCAAAGGGGCTAAAGAAATTCACTGGGGAAAGAAAAAGTCTGTTCCACAAATGGCAATAGACAATCAGAAACCATAGGGAAAACACGGAATGTAGACAAAAACTTCATAGCTCACCCCCAAAAAAATCACTCAAGATAGTCTGTAGCCTTAAATGATCAAATGTAAAATTGTAAAAGTTATAGAAGAAAAACCACATGACTTTGGGTTGGTAATGAGTTCTTAGATACAATACCAAAAGCCAGTCCGTAAAAGAAAAAAACGATAATGCGGACTTCATTAAAATTTAAAATGACTACTCTGAAATATCCTGTTAAGAGAATCAAAAAAAGCCACAGATTGAGAGAAAATATTTACAAAACAAGCATGAAAAAAGACTTGTGTGCAAAATATACAAGGAAATTCTAATACTCAACAAGAAGAAAAAAAACCCAATTAAAAGATAAAGAGACCTCATCAAAAAAATATATACAGATGATATGCCCAAAATGTGGTGGCTCATGCCTCTAATCCCAGCACTTTAGGAAATGGAGGCAGGTGATCACTTGAGACCAGGAGTTCAAGACCAGCCTGGCCAGCATGGCAAAACCCCATCTCTACTAAAAATACAAAAGTTAGCACATGCCTATAAACCCAGCTACTCAGGAGGCAGAGGCAGGAGAATCACTTGAACCTGGGAGGGAGAGGTTGTAGTGAGCTGAGATCATGCCACTGCACTCCAGCCTGGGCAACAGAGGAAGACTTCGGAAAAAAAAAAAAAAAAAAACACAGACGGCAAACAAGCATCCAAAATAATGCTCAATAGCACTTGCTATGAGGGAAAGGCAACTTCATGTAACAATGAAAACCACTAAACATCTGCTAAAATGGCTAAAATCTTTTTTTAATGCAAGAAAAATTGCAACAGAAACTCTCATTTAATGATAGTGGAATGTATAACGGTACAGCAACTTCAGAAAACAATATGGCAGTTTTTCTCAAAGCTAAACATGCTCTCACCATAGAAGCCAGCAATTGCACTCCTAGATATTTAGATAACTGCTTTGAAAAATTAGGTCCAAATGAAGAAAAACATGCAATTTTGTACAAGTGATCTCTTCATCATGGCCAAATACTTTAAGGAGTCAGGATGACCTTCAATAAGTGAATGAATAACCAAGCTGGGTACATCCATTAAATGGAATGCTAGTCAGTAAGAGAAAGGGGTGACCTATGAAGCCATGCAAAAACAGGGATGAATCTGTCATGCATATCACTAAGTGAAAGAAGCCAGTCTGAAGAGATCACATACTGTGTGATCCCAAAGGAAAGACTACAGACATGGTAAACAGATCTGTGATTGACAATGGTTTGTAGGGCATGGGGTGAGTTAAATAGGGGAATAGGATGATGGAAGGAGCCCCAGTGGGCCAGGTGGGAGTGGACTCTGGTTGGTGAGATTGTGCTTGGTGAGTGTGGAAGAGCCTGGGACGTACAGCAGCAGTGTGAACAAAAAGGCTACTTCTCACTGTAGGAGATAAGGGTCTCCTTTCATCGCACATGGAATTATTTCAGGATCAGTTCTGAAGAAGATTGTGCTGTGTGTGGTATAATTTACCATTTTAAGCATTTGTTGTTGTGGGGAAAGACACATAACATAATATTTACCATTTTAAACATTTTTTAAGTGTGTAGCTCAGTGGCACTATGTATGCTCACAATGTTGTGCAGCCATTACCTCTATCATCTCACATTCTCACCAGCAATGCACAAGGGTTCTAATTTCTCCATATACTCACTAACACTAGTAAGTTTCCATTTTTATAAAAGATAGTCACTCCAATGGGTATGAAATGGTATCTCATTGTGGTTTTAATTTTCACTTGTCTAATGGCAAGTGATGTTGAGCATGTTTTCATGTGTTTATTGGCATTGGATTTAGCAATGATTTCTTGGGTGTGACACCAAAAGCATAGGAAACAAGAGAAAAAATAGATATGCTGGAATTCATCAGAATTTAAAACTTATGTACTTCAAAGGACATTACCAAGAGAGCTAAAAGAAAACCGACTGTATGGGAGAAAAACATTGCAAGTCATATCTGATAAAGGTATACTATCCAGAACATATAAAGAACCCAACTACAAAAGGACAAAAACCACAATTTTATAATGGGAAGAAGAGTTGAAAAGACTTTTCTCCAAAGAAGATACACAAATGGTACATGAAAAGGTGCTCAACATCACTAGCCATCAGGGAAAGGCAAATGGAAATTACAATAAAATACCACTTGACACCCATTAGAATAACCATTACCAAAAACAACCACAACAACAAGGCCAGGCACAGTGGCTCACACTTATCATCCCAGCACTTTGGGAGGGTGAGACGGGCAGATCACTTGAGGCCAGGAGTTTGAGACCAGCCTGGCCAACATGGTAAAACCCCATCTCTACTAAAAATACAAAACTTAGCCAGGCTTGGTAGCAAGCGCCTGTAATCGCAGCTACTTGAGAGGCTGATGCAGGAGAATTGCTTGAGCCTGGGAGGAGGAGGTTGCAACAAGCTGTGACTGTGCCACTGCACTCCAGCCTGGGTGACACAGTGAGACTCTGTCTCAAAAAACAAAACAAACAAACAACAGAAAATAACAAGTGTTGGCAAAGAAGTGAAGAAATGTGAACATCACTGATGGGAATGTAAAATGACACAGCCACTATGGAAAAGTTTGGAGGTTCTGCAAAAGGCTACACATAAAATTACCATAGGACCCAGCAATTCTATTTCTAGATACATCACAAAATAATTGCAAACAGGTATTCAAACAAAGCCATGTACATAAGTCTTCATAGCAGCAGTATTCACGATAACAAAACAAATTGAAACCCAAATGTCCATCAAGAGATGAATCAACAAACAAAACGTGGTATATCTATACAAGAATATGAATAATAATAGCCATAAAAAGGATTGTGGTGCTGGCACTTGCTACAACCTGGTAGAAGCTGTACACAAAAGGTCACATATTATACGATTCCATTCATAGGTATCCATAGAGATAGAAAGCAGGTTAGTGGTGGTCAGAGGGAGGGCAGATTAGGCCATAGTTGCTTAATAGGTGGGACTTCCTTTTGAGATGATGAAAATATTTTGGAACTAAGAGGTGATGGTTGCACAATATTGTGCATGCACTAAATGTCACTGAATTGTACATCTGTTATTTTTATACTATGTGATTTTTTGCCTCAATAAAAAGAGGAGGCCAGGTGGGGTGGCTCATGCCTGTAATCCCAGCACTTTGGGAAGCCGAGGTGGGCGGATCACAAGGTCAGGAGTTCGAGACCAGCCTGGCCAACATGGTGAAACCCCGTCTCTACTAAAAAAACACAAAAATTAGCCGGGCACAGTGGCATGCGCCTGTAATTCCAACTACGCGGGAGGCTGAGGCAGGAGAATTGCTTGAACCCGGGAGGCAGAGGTTGCAGTGAGCCGAGATCGAGTCACTGCACTCCAGCCTGGGTGACAGAGCAAGACTCCATCTCAAAAAAATAAATAAATAAAAATAAAATAAAAAGAGGAAAACCCAGTCCCCAGTGTTCCCTCAGCAGGGATTGGCCTGGCATTCGAGTTTCTCCACAGTCCAGTGCTGCCTGGGCCTGGCCATCCACATTCTGCACCTGTGCTCCAACCACACTGTCCACCAGCTCCTAAGCCCACAGTGTCATCATTTCAGGTCCAGGTCACCTTCTCTCTGAGGACTTCACAGATGCCCAGTGATCAGCGACGCCTCCTCAGAGCTCACATGGTCTTTTGAACCTTGCCCTGCTGTAATCCACACCTCATCACATGGTCTTCAAGGGTTGTCGCATCTCTCTTTTTTATTTTTTAAATTTCCTTTTTTTTTTTTTTTTTTTTTTTTTTGAGACAGGGTCTCACTCTGTCACCCAGGCTGGAGTGCAGTGATACAATCTTGGCTTACTGCAACTTCTGCCTCCCAGGCTTAATCAGTCTTCCTGCGTCAGCCTCCCAAATACCTAGGACTACAGGCAAGTACCACCATGCCCAGCTAATTACTTTTGTATTTTTCGTAGATAACTCAGGTTCCAGCCCAAAATCAGCTCTCCAGGAGCCACTCAGGGAAAGTTTGTGAGTTGAATGAAAACGTGTCCATGCCACACAGGAGAGGCATCCCAACTGCGGGTTCGTTTGTGTGATCATGAGGTAGCCCAGGTCACACATGGAGCCTCATGAGCCACACAACCCCTGTTATAAATGCACTAGCCCGGGGATCCCCAGAGCCCAGCTACAGGAAGTGGATTCACACTAGTATTTTTATACTTGGTTACAGCTGAGGATGCCTGTACCTCACTTCCGTCCACACCCCTCCCACTCTCTGGATACTAAAGATATATTCTGGGGCCTGCCTCGCCCCCACAGACCAGGATCCAGCTCTGCTGAGGCTCCCCACAAAACCCTAGAAGTTCTGCAGGCATGCAGGGTGGGAGGGCTGCCTATCTGAGCCAGAAAGGGCTTTTGCCTTTGGGGGTGTCAGGTAGCAGGTACTTCTTTCTGCTCAGGTTGCAGGGAGCATGAAAGCCCCCAGGACAGTTGCTCCCTGTGGCTCAGGGCCCAGTGAGAGAACAGCTTCCATTTCATCCTGCCTTCAAAACTTCAGCGCTCCCAGCCCCAAAACCCTCTTGATGCAGGGAAGATGAGCCCAGAAATTGGGGTTTAGCACAGGAGGGCTCTTGGCTTCACCCAGGAAATAATTCAAGGGCGAGTCGGTGGTATTAGACAGCAACTTTTATTGAAGCGGCCGTGCACAGCAGCAGCAGAGGTACTGCTCCTTATGCAGCAGGGGATACCCCATAGGCAGTGAGCCCAGAGTAGCAGCTCAGAGGCAGTTCTGCACACATATTTATACTCACTTGTAATTATATGCAAATTAAGGAGCAGGTTATTTAGAAATTTCTAGAAAAGGGGTGGTAACTTTCAGGTCATTGTCATGGAAAGGGGCAGTAATTTCCAGGTGTTGCCATGAGAACCACAAACTCACTTGGCACCAGTGGGTGTGTCTTATGGAGGGGTACTTTTGCCTGTTTCAACTAGTCTGAAATCTGGTCTAGAGTTCAAGCCCTGCCTCAGGAGTCAGGTCCCCCTCCTATCTCAGTCTGGTCACAGCCCTAACTAGGCAGATGATCCCAATGCCAGCCCAAAGCCCGGCAGTCAGGCCCTCCTGTGATCTGCCTGGGGCACCCAGGAAGGGGATGGGGCATGCTGGGGAGGGGCCATGGTGTTTGGGGCCAGCAGTCAGGCCCTCTAGGTTGAAGTCCTAACCCCAGTACCTGTGAATGTGACCTCATATGGAAATAGCGTCTTTGCAGATGATCAAGTTAAGATTAAATCATCAGGGCCAGCCTCAATCCACTATTATTGTGATTTTTTAAAGGGGAAATTTGGACACAGAAATGCACACAGGGAAAAAGCCCTGTAAAGACTGGAGCTTTGGCCAGGCTTGGTGGCTCATGCCTGTAATCCCAACACTTTGGGAGGCAGAGGCAGGCGGGTCACTTGATATCAGGAGTTTGAGAACTGCCTGGGCAACATAGAGAAATGCTGTCTCTACTAAAAATACAAAAACTAGCCAGGCATGGTAGCAGGTGCCTGTAATCCCAGCCACTCCAGAGGCTGAGGCAGGAGAATCGCTTGAACCTGGGAGGTGGAGGTTGCAGTGAGCCGAGATTGTGCCATTGCACTCCAGCCTGGGTGACAAGAGCAAAATTCTGTCTCAAAAACAAAACAAAAAAAAGATTACAGCTTTGGTGTCACAAGCCAGGAAACTAACAGAAGCTGAAGAAAGGCCTGAAACTAATCCTTCCCTAGTGCTTTCAGAGGGAGCATGGCCCTGCTGAGACAGAGTAGAAATGGGACTTGGCCCACCCCCACTAACGTGTTGTTCCATACATGCCTGCTGACCACTAGACCTTGCAGCACCATACTCGCTAACCAGACCTTGCCAACTGTCTGAAAAAAAATAAGATAAGTAGCATCATGCCATAAGTCTTACTCAGGGGAGTTGACTGTATCACCTGCTTGTGCACAAGGCCAGGAGAATTACCCTGGCCTTATGATAATACTAAAGTCCTCACCCAGGGAGGGGCTTATCTGCCATTTTCTGATCACGCAACGTATGTGTTAGCATGCATCTGAGCACCCTTCACTCCACCCCATACATGTAATGACACTCACTTAGCTCATAAATTATGCATGTCACCCTCCTTAAGACACCACAATGCATTCCCCTTGGGGAGCCAGCCAAGAACCCTTCCTCCTGCACTGTCTCTCTTCTGCCCAACCTTTCGGGCCATAAGACTCAATGAAGCCTTGTCTGGGAAACTTGCTTGGCCTCGTATCAACTTCTGTTTCATGGGAGCCTAAGAGCATGTGGTCGGGAATACTGCCAACATCTTTGTTTCCAACTTCTGGACTTTGGAACTGTGAGATAACAAATCCCTGTGGTTCTAAGATACCCATTTTGTGGCACTTTGTTACGGCAGCCCTAGGAAACAAATGCAGGCATGTTCTGCTGCAACTGCCACTCTCTCCAGACCACAGCTCCTCACCAAACCCACCCCCTGAGAGGCTGAGGACAGAAGCAGGACCCTTCACAGACTACCATCACTGCTGGATGGTCACTTCCAGCCCTGACTGTCTGGGAGCTCCAGCCTCAGCTCTCACTTTCCTGGAGCAAGTGGGAGGATGAGGACAAGGAGGAACGAGGGTGCTGGCCTCCCAGGAACTGTCCCTGAGCCTCCACCCTGCAGTCCCGAAACTGCCCCTGAACCTCCGCCCTGCTGTCCCCAGAACTGTCATTGAGCCTCCACTGTGCTGTCTCTAGAGCCCAGAAAGCCCAGGGCTGGACAAACCCCACCCCTCACCTCTCCTCTGGCCCCTCCTCCCAGCCATCAACACTTTGGAATAGCCATCAAGCTCATTTTAATCTCTAGAAAGGTGCCTCAGGAAGGCACAGAGAGGTCACACCAGGTGGTCATGGTGCCTTACCTGTGTCCACTGGGCCCAGGCTGGCCCTTTAAGGGTATGAGGGCAGAACAGCTGAGAGACCACACCCCTCTTCTCAGAGAGGCCAGGGATAAAGAAAAGGGACAGTGGAAGGAGGAACCTGTGGCCAGGATGCTGAGGATAGAGGCTCCTCCCCACAGGCACTGAGCAGAGGGGTTGAAGGGGAGCCTACAGCCTCCATCCATACAGGACCTCTGACCACTGCTAGGGGCCCCTTCTCAGGAGGTTCAGTCACAGACAAGGGCTCCAGAGACCTCAGTCCATTTTCCCAAAATGGACATGATGCATCTGGCAAGTCAGGGACCTAGAATGTCCAGGACCGAGCCTTGCTGAGGACGGAAGGGAAAACCATGCCCTGGAGGTCCTCATGCAGCCCAGGCCTCTGGCAGTGGCCAGCCAGCACCCAGGCAACTCCTTGCTGGGTCTCAAGGCCCTGATGGTCACAGGAAAGACCACAAGCCAGGGCTGGGATGGGCCCAGGGCTCTGCGTGTTCCCTGGGAGGGCTGAGAGGTGCCATCCCCCATAGCAACCCAAAGTACAGTAGTCACTGCTGCTGCTGCTGCTGCCCTCTGAGTCTGGGGGAGCTGACCCAGTGGGGGACGTGGGGGCCCAGCCCTCCTGTGGCAGATAGGCAAGCATCTGTGCCCTCCACTCCGTACACCCTGCTGGCAGCACATTCTCTGAGCTCAGGTTCCCTGCAAGCCTGGTCCCAGTGCCCTCCTCTTCCTCCTCCAGGGCCACAGATTTCCAAGGATGCACTGGGCCACAGGTTAGCAGTGCAATGGCCTCCTGGATGCAGGGCTCCGAGGCTCCTCGTGGGGCACCAGCACAGTCCTGGCTCAGCAGCACACCGGCCCTGTGGGCCCCCATCCAAGTCTGGAACAGAGTGAGGGAGGAGGGAAGGGCTCAGGCAGCATGTTCAGAGCTCATCCGGGGAGCAGCTGCCTCCTTTCTGGAAAGCCTAGTCTCCCTCCTCCTCCAGAAAGCCCTCCTGAGGTTTCCCTGGGAGGGCTGAGAGGTGCCATTCCCCATAACAGCCCAAAGTACACCCAGAGGCCAAGCATCACCTGTGTCTTGGACATTCTGTCTTTCCTCCATGTGCCAGCCCAACCTCAACATGGGACCCTGAGTCCCTTCAGGCCCCTCATTGCTCCCCCAGCACAGGGCCTGGTGTTCACAGCAGCTTGAAACAAGGTACAGATGGTGACATCTGCCCAGGACAGAGCCAACTCCTGACAGCATGTGCCTCAGGGCCTTTCAGCAGCTATAGAAACTGGGCACTCCCACCTGACATGCACACACACACACACACACACACACACACACACAAAAGTCGCTGTCAAGACCGGTGACTTTCAAAGCACTAGGCTACAGCCAGCAGACCTGGATCCTTCTGTGGGGCCACAGGAGGCCCCCGCCTCCAAAAAGAAGCTATTCCCTTGGTATGACCAGGAGCCTCCATTCCATTCACCACACACACCACACCCTCCATCACTGCACTGCTCCCTGAAAACCAACCTATGGCACCAGATCCCCACCAGAGGGTCTAAATAACCCCTAGCAGGTGTCCTTGTTCTCTAGGGAAGGGTTGGTGCCTGCAACAGGATGACAGTCCCGGGGACAATCACAATCTGTGCCCTTCTCAGCCTTGTCCTCGGCTGCCCAGGCTCTTGACAGTCACACCTACCACCTTGGGGAACGGGGGAGACTCTGCTAAGAGCCAGGTGCCCGGTTTATGGTTCAAATTGAATATTTGGACAAAAATCTTGAAAACTAGGCTCCTCACTGAGAGACAAAAGGATTTTTCTGCATAGTAAGCTGGAGCAGTAGTGTGGAGGGGGCATCCTTGCCACACAGGGCCCAGGGATGCCCTAGGGCACAGGGAGGGAAGATCCTGGAGAAGAGGGGTCAGCTTGGCCCAGAACCCAGGGAGGGGCCCTCACTGCTTCTTGTCCTTTGTCCAAAGTGAGGAGTCTCAGGGGAAAAACCACAGACCACTCACTGGAGTCCTCCCTCTCCTGCTCCTCCCACCCACATCCTCCCACCCTCATCCTCCTCCCACCCCCCTCCTCCCTCTCCTGCTCCTCCCACCCAGGGGGCACGAACCGCCAGCCCAGCAGGGAGGGGAGGGCCTGATGCAACCCCCAAGTTGCTCACTGATTCTTGGGCTGTGGGGGCCCAACAGGGCCACAGAGGGGGAAGTGCAGAGCCCACTCCTCAGCTGTGGTGCCAGCATGAAATCTGCGAGAACCAGGGGACCAGGCAGAGCAGGAGCCCAGAGGCATTGAGAGCCCCAAGGGCAGTGCACACACCACAGACCCTTCCCCACGGCCACAGGACAGACACATTCACAGAAGGAGGAGGCGAGGCACATGGTGGGTGCAGACAGCTGCAAACCAGAGGGGACAGAGATAAGTCATGAGACATTTGCATTTTTTCCATCGACAATGGAACTGGAGACATGAGAACAAAAAGAAATCAGCAATGGAAAATAAAGCTAGTTTTTTGCCATTTGAGACACGCGTATAAACTGAAATTCACTGAATATACAGAAAAGGCTCCAAGCACTGACAAGCCTCCCTTACTGGCCACCAACCCTCATGAAAGCCAACATCCCGGGCAGGCCAGAGCTCTGGGCAACCCCTGCCCCCCACGCCCTGCCATGGTCTCTGCACACACCTGGAAGTTCCCATTGTGCACACTGTAGAGGGGCCGGAAGAACGCCGCTGGAGAGGGCACGTTCTGGTAGAAGATTCTCTTCACCCTGAGGCCAGCAGAGGCCAGTCAGAGGCCTGTGGGGACCCACGTGGCCTGAGGTGGCCTGAGGTCACTGCAGAGGCTGAGCTTCCTTCCATCAGCAGGAGGCCCGCCCACCTTGTCCCTGCCACTGCCTCTCTCCCGTCTCATCACATTCCAACCCACTCTCAGGGTAGGACCCAACTGGGCCTCCTTGCTTAACGGCCTCACAGAACTGATTTATACTGAGGCAGGCATCCTTTACAGCGTGAGCTGCTATGGTGGGTTCAGAACGGGGAGTTACCAGCCAGGTCCTCAGCCCACAGAGGGAGCCAGCACCTGCAGGAACCCCGTCTTTGCCATCAGCAGAAGGTCTGTGGCTCCCACTCCACCCAGTGTCTCCTTGAGCACCAGACTTGCTGCCAAGGATCCACTGACCCTCCCACAAGGATGTCACCTGGGGCTCCAACCCAACAGGTGCAAATAGACCTCCCCAACCTCCCCGCAAGGGTGTCCCCCATTTCCCCACCTCAGGGGTCACCACTCGTATCTCATCCACCCACATGTCCCCTCTGTTTCTCCTCCTAAAACCCCGCAATTCCTTCAGATTTGCTCTGTCTCCGCTTCTCTCACTGGCTCATGCTGAATCATCTGCCTGTGGGCACCCCACTGGCCCCCATTGGCCTCCAGCAGGTCCCCTGTGTCCCCTTGTCCCAGCAATCTATTCCTCAAAACATAAACTAGGTCGTATCACACAGTTTCACACTTTCCTTTGCTCCAAGGAGAAGCCAAGCACCCTCTCGCTTAGCCCTACCCAACACCCACTCCCCACACCCTCTTCCTCACATCTGCTGCCTGACATGGCCCCTGCACTCCTTCTTGTAACCTGACATGCGGTGCATGAGGCATGACGGTTTATTTAAAGAGAGTCCTTGTCTATCTTGTTCTCTAAGGCATCTGCCAGGGTGAGAACAGGGTCCTGAGCACACCAGATGACCCAACTGTCCTTTCGTAGACTGTGTGAACAGATGAACAAACCAAGCTCCTCCAGAGGCAGAAGACTAGGATCTGGGCTCTTGATCTCGGTGACTCTGGGTCTGGTCGGGACCACACTGCCCTTGTCTTCGGCCTCTGCCACAGATCCCCCTTCCCTTCTCTCCCCTGGCAACTTGTGAACCCTCTTCTGGCCCAGGGTGGAGACTTGAAAAGACCACCCCATCCAGGACTAAACAGTGGAGAGGGGAGGGGAGGAACCAGACAAGGGTGGCCCTTGACTCCCCACGAACCACACACTCACACATGCACACAGTGACACATCTGCACACACACACTAACACATGTACACTATTACCCACTCACACATGTACACACAAACACACACACACACACACACATCAGCTACCTACCTGGGTGAAAGCTTGAACAGGAGGTAAGTCAGGCCAATCAGCAGGAGGAAGACGGACACAGCGACAAGGGTGTTGTCTGGCTGCCCCCAGGGTGGGATCAGAGGGCCTGTGGGCAGGAAGGGCCCAGGGCTGTCAGCAGCCTCAGTGCCAGGAGGCTCCCCACAAACCTATATGGCAAGGGTGCGCCCTTTAGTGCCCTGGGCTAAAGTGGAAGGTTTGTGATGGGCCTTGGAGGTTTGTGTCACCTGCTGAAGGACCTTGGCAGGTGTTTGTTTCCGCCGTATAGACCTCAGACCTTCAGAAGAAGGGGATCAACTGGGGTATGGCTGCCTTAGGGAGGGGCTTCCAGGAGTGTGAAAGGGTGCGGGGAGTGAAGTGAACAGGGGAGAAGACGCCCAGCCCAGACTCTGGAAGTGCAGCAGCCACAGCAGCGCCCACCTTGTCTCTGGGGAGCCTGGAAGCACACAGGCTGGCTCCACTCACTCCACTGGCCTGTGTAACGCTCCTCCTCTGCCACGTCATCCTCCAATGTGGCCATCCGGACACGCAGCCTGGCCTCAAGGATAAAGCCAGGG
The DNA here is from genome assembly GCF_043159975.1 of Macaca nemestrina. Taxonomy (NCBI): domain Eukaryota; kingdom Metazoa; phylum Chordata; class Mammalia; order Primates; family Cercopithecidae; genus Macaca; species Macaca nemestrina. The sequence continues at coordinate 84,890 of NC_092145.1, forward strand.
TCCAGCTCAAAGGCTTCAAGTACGAGCCAGGTCACCCCGACAATGTGATCCCTGTGCTGGGCCCGCTGTGGAGGTGGGGGCAGTTAGCAGGTGCTGAAGGTGGGGCTGGGTGCCTCAGCCCTTGAGAATACACACATGCATTATATGCTCATATAACACACACACGAACACACCTGTGTTAACACACAGGCACACTCACCACATTCATGTGCACACACACACAGAGAAGGCACACTCACACTCACACACAGATACAGCTGCGTTTGCCCACCAATACACATATGCACACACAGGCAAACATGTCTACAGGCACACTTTCATACTCCTCACACTTGCATGCACACTCATATACACAAGCGTGCACAGAAGCAACTCACCACACTCACATACACACTCATACACATAGGCATACCCATGTGCACACTCACAGATACAAACACAAGGCACAGGCACACTCATATGTACACTTACATACAAACACATAAACACGGGCACACAAATGTGAGTGTGCACACTTACATGTGTGCACACATAAACACATACATGCACACTCACACTTATGTGCACATACAGAGACACAGGCACACTCACCCTACTCCCATACACACACACAAAGCATGCACATGTGCATGCCAGTGTGTGTGCACACACACACTGCTCTAGTTCCTCCCCTCCTCATCACTATAAGTTGACATCTCCCTATGTAGAGTGGGGGGTCTGCCTTGGACTGCTGTTCCCAGGAGAGAGGCCCCCAGGGAAAGCCAGCCAAAGTGTTACCTCCCAGGCCTCTTCCTGCTTCTTGAAGGCCAATTCATAGTTGAGAAGTGTGGTCATTGGCTCCAAGGCAGGACTGATGCTCCAGGTCAGGATGCAGTGGCCAGAGCTGATGTTGCTCTGCAAGTCAGAGGGCGGGTCCAGCTTAACTGGAACAGAGTGAATCCACGTGAGGCCAAAGCCCCATGGGTCTGGGTGTGTCAGTCGGAATACACAAGACTGGGGCCTGAAAGATTCCCAAGGGGCATGGTCAAGGCCCTTTCAGACCAGGCACCTCACTGGGAGACTGGTCAAGAAAAGCCCCAGGCGGGACAGGACAGCAATGACTTCCTCTGGCCTCTGCAGCTAGACTAGGTGGTTTCCAAATCTTGCCCACTCACTGGGCCACAGGGGTCACAGGCTGCAGGGCCCTGCTCCCAACGCCCGAGCAGCCAGGATGTTCTTGCCAAGGGGCCCCGCCCCAGACCTATAGCCGCTGCTCACCATGTCTCCGGGGCAGGTACTCCGGGTCCACCAGGCTGACCTGCTCCCTGCCAGACACGCAGTGGTGGAAAGTGATGGTGAAATTGTCGGATGGCACGAGCACTGCCTCGGGTGGCAGCACTACGGTGCACTCACTGCCCTGCAAGATGCACTTATGTGTGCCGCCGGGAGCCTGGTTGCTGGAAAGGGCATGTGTCAGCACCACGGGGCTGCTACACTGTCCTGGCGTAGCTGCTTCAATCCTGGGGACCTCACCCTCATCCCTGTCCAGAGCACGGGAGGAGGGAAGGGCTCAGGCAGCATGTTTAGAACTCATCCTGGGAGCAGCTGCCTCCTTTCTGGCAAGCCTAGTCTCCCTCCTTTCCCGTGGAAAGCCATGTCTTTCCTCCATGTGCCAGCCCAACTTCAACGTGGGACCCTAAGTCCCTTCAGGCCCCTCACTGCTCCCCCAGCATGGCCCTCCACCCTCACCTGGTGAAGAGAAGCCAGGGGCTGGAGCCCTGGCCAAGCTCTGGGGCAGACCAGCGGCAATCGATCCTGAGAATGTTGTTGGTGAGGCAGGTGAAGTTTCCAGCCCTTGGCCCTGGAGACAGTGATCATTGGGAGCCCACAGTAAGTGCTTCAGGGCACAGTTGAGCTAGGGGGCTGAGGGGGATCTGACAGCTGACACCCTAGCAGGGCAGTCACCAGTGAATGATCCCAGAATCTGTCCAGGGAAGCACTGGGAGGCCTGGGAAATGATGGGTGCTGACTCCTGGTACACGGGCAAGTCAGACCCGGAGAGGCATCAAGAAGGTGAAGGAAGGGAGACTAGGGTCGGTCCAGGGACTGAAGGTAGGGAGGTAAAGGTAGGGAGACTAGAGACTGAGGCCCAGGATGACTCTTAGAGGACATGCCCCAGCACAGTTTGAGCCAAATCTTTCCCTAGGGACTTGACATTGGACAACCCAGTCCCCCAAACATGCCCCAGTTCTCCCCCCACCTCATACAAACACTAGTACCCAGCCCTCACCTCGTCCTTCCTCTGTGACACAGACTCCCAAGCAGACACAGGTGCAGACGCAGGTGCAGGCCAGGAGCCAGGTGCCCATGTCTCGCCTCAGGGCTTCACTCTCCAAGGTCCAGCCTGCAAGGGACTGGGCTGAGGGCCTGTGCAAATCATCCCTCCCTAGAGGGGTGCTCCCCATGAATTGCTCCCCAGCAGAGTGGTCAGTGGGTCCCCACCTGCACTCACACTGTGTCCAGTGTCCTGGCACCACTGCCCAGGCTTTACTGATAAGGAACTGTAGCTCAGAAAGGACATTTGACCCAGCCAAAGACTCATGGCTGCAGGGTATAAGGAGCACCCTCAAACTTAGATCCTGGACTCTGACTCAGCTTGGTCTCCACATTTGCCAAGAAGACTCCTCTCTGGGATGGGCATCCTTTGCCAGCCCATCCCCCATCCCTGGGCCCAGGCCCCATCCTGCCAGGGAGTCAGGGTTGGGGGAACTGATCACTACCAACAACCACCACAAGTGCATTTTCTACTTTAATTCTCACAACAGCTCCACGAGGGAGAAGCACTGTCCCGGTTCACAGGCAAGGAACTGAGTCCCAAGGAGGGGAAATGACTTGCCCAGGGTCACACAGACAAACTCCATGCAATTGTTTTTTTTTTTGAGACAGAGTCTTCCTCTATTGCCCAGGCAGGAGTGCAGTGGTGCAATCTTGGCTCACTGCAACCTCCGCCTCCTGGGCTCAAGGGATTCTCCTGCCTCAGCCTCCCAAGTAGCTGGGATTACAGGCATCCGCCGCCATGTCCAGCTAATTTTTTTTTTTTTTTTGTATTTTTAGTAGAGACGGGGTTTCACTATGTTGGCCAGGCTAGTCTTGAACTCCTGACTTCAAGGGATCCACCTGCCTAGGCCTCCCAAAGTGTTGGGATTACAGGCATGAGCCATCACACCCGGCCTCTGCATTCTCTCTCCCTTTTGTCTTCTTAAAGACCCATCCAAGTGGTCTGCCCCAGAAAGGTGGATGAGGGTGGCAGCAGAGTATCCATGCAACTTCCTGAACTCTGTCGCACCCCTGTTCCAAGGTACCTGCAAAGGAGAGCACCACCAGAAGGGCAAACTCCCCCAATGCTGGAGTGTGAGGCCTGAGTCCCAGGATCCCTGGGGGAGCCAGAGGTTGGCCAGAGATGAGGGGCTGGGTGTCAGGAAGTGCTTGGGTGTGGGAAGGCCACTGATGCCCTATCACCCCATTTGCAGCTCCAGATGGTACACAGATAGCCCCTAGGCAGGAAGCAGGGCCAGCCTGGTTATACAAGACTGATTACTGATAAGGAGGAGGAAAAAACCAGACATGCACGCAGACTACAGCATGCATGCCCTTAAGGAACCCACACACCTCAACGGGCAGCAGGCACTACTCTAACCCCACCCCGCCCCACTACAGGTACTCATAGGACAGTCCCCTGTTGAGACTGATGATCAGGAAGCCTCACCCTTCCCTAGAATGGAGCGTGCAGCCTGGCCCCACCGGCCGCAGCATGAGACACCGTGGCAAGTTCTCTGCAGCAGTGTCTGTCCCTTCTTGCAGCAGTTACTGGAAAGGTGGGAATGGGGAGGACAGTCAGCCTGCTCTTGGGATATGTGAAGGCAGGGTTGGAGTGACCACCAGGGCCTGGGGAAGCCCAGGTCTCCGAGCCTCAGTTTTCTCATCTGTAGGAGGGTGGTGACCTTGCCCTGCTCAGCTTACCAGGTACAGCTGTGCATTTTCAGTGCAGAGGAAAGCTCTCAGCTGTGGCTGTTGTGCAGGCTGGGTACAGTGACAAGGGAGTATGGCCATCTGAGGGGAAGGCCTCTGCTTTTCCTCTGAGAGCTGACCCAGGCCCCAGGATGGACAACCGCTGCCCCAGCAGTGGAGAAACACCCACATCTGTGTAGAACCAGTCCAGGCCAGCCACAAGCTAACCCAGGAGCAGATGGCTTGAGAGCAGGGAGTGGGGTGGCTCCAAGTTCAGCAGGCCTCGTTTCTAGACAGGGAAGGGGGATGGTAGGGCAGGATCCACATGTGACACCTGAGAGTTTCAAAGTAGGACTGGAGAGTTGGTCCATCCCAAGTAGCTGGGATTACAAGCATGAGTCACCACGCCTGGCTAATTTTTGTATTTTTAGTAGAGGCAGGGTTTCACCATGTTGGTCAGGCTAGTCTCGTACTCCTGGCCTCAAGTGACCCACCCGCTTCGGCCTCCCAGAGTGCTGGGATGACAGGCATAAGCCAACATCTCTGGTCATATTTTGTCTTTTTTAATGGGGACAGGGAAGGGTATCCCGGTTCTTCTGGACCATTCAGGAGGCTGGCAGCCATAGAGGTGGATAGGATGGAAGTTACTATTGAAGTGAACACTTGTCCAGCAAGGTCTTCTGTCTGCTGGGGGAAGAGGAAGAAATGCAGACCTTGGTATCCCAGAAGCAGCTGGAGCCTGGGGACATGGAGGCTCTGCTAGAAAATGGGTCTGGAAATGGGAGCAGGGGCCAGCTCCTCTCTGGACCACATGAGGACTTCCTTCAGCACAGTGGGAATCCCCAGTGCTGTTGGGCACAGAGTGTGTGGAGGTGCCGACAGGGGTGGGGATGGGGATGGGCAGGAGGCAGGAGAGATGGGGTCAGAAAGGCCAGCTGGAGGCAAGTACAGAGACAACAGACACCTCATCCAGAAGGTGCAGGGAAGGCAGGGTGGGAGAGAGATGGCACCAAGAGGCATTTTCCACACACTTTCAGAAAAGAGGATGGGGGGCGGTGCTGCATCCATGAGGTAGATGTCTGTGGGAACGCTGGGCCACAGCTCAGGAAGAAGTCAGGGCTGGACTTGGCACTGCAGAGGTGTTGTTGGGTGGACAAGGGCACAGACCCAGGTCAGAGGGGAGCAGGCGAGGGTGGGTGTGAGAAGCAGAGAGGCATGGAGGAGACCCCTGCTGCTCTGCTTCCCACTGTACCCTCTGCCAGCTTCCCTCCCCATCACAGGTATGGTCTTTCATGAGGCCTTCCCCCAGTCCCCTAGTAGGCATCCCCAGCCGGATGGAATCCCTGAGCCTGAGCAACTCTCGTTCTGCACAGTCCTGAACTGACAGGGCCCAGGGGTTGGGCAGTGGCCATGGGCCAAGGCTGGAGTAAGGGTATTGATACAATTCTCTGGGAGTCTGGAGGCGAGATGGGAAAATGATGTCCGTGCTCTTCCTGCCCAACACGCCCCTCCCACAGCCTTGCTGCCCCACTGCAGTTGAAGGTCATCACTGTGTGGTGTCCCTACATGAGGCTCCTTAAGGCAAGACCCTGTTTGATCATGTTGCATCCCCTGCACCCATCTCAACTGTTTGATAAATGTTTTCCACTCCCCCTACAGAGGCTGCCCTTGCTTCTGGATGGTATTCATGTTGTGGGTACCCAGGAGCGGGGCTCTGGGATGCTACTTGAAGACACGCTGAGAGGATACCCACTCTTGATACTAATCTACCTCGTGTAGCTAAGCTCTGGAAAGAAGGTGAGCCCAGAACAGCATAAATCAAAGGAAGATAAAATGGGGGCCTAGACCTCAGCTCCACCCCGTGGCCCTCACAACTGAGGCCCAAGTATGCCCATTTTCACCCAACAAAGGCACCCCCACAAAGGTCAGTTCAATCATTGAGGAAGCAGAGTTCCTTCCACACTGGCCACAGCAGAACCCATGACCCTTACAGGACTGGAAATTAGTTTGTAATCCTTGAGTTCAGCACTGCAAATTTTGCCATCTCTAAGAGATACCCAAGGCCAGGACACTAGAGGAGGTAAAGCTAGGGTGGTGTTCTCAAACACCACGCTTCCACAGTGGCTCCCTGGGCCCAGGGATGGAGGTCCACTTGTCCCTCTCTGCCTTCTGAATTTCAAGCTGACTTGAGAGGTCGGGAAGCCCAAAGCACAGACTCACCTTTCCAGATGCATCTGCCCAGTCCCATCACAAGTCTGAGGCATCCCCAACCTGGAGGTGATTTGTCACCCAACTGTCTCTGGGTGCACAGCAAAGACCCTCAGCCTGATTCAGGAGATAACTGCAGCAGTTGGTGACGTGAGCCTTGCACGACAGGTTCACACAGGCCGCCCACATCTGAAACCACAAACGCATTACAGAGCTGCTCTCCCGAACAGAGCTGAGAATGTCTGTCAGCACTAATCTTGTAAGTCAGGGAACTGTGAGACATGACAACCTTACAGTCCCCATGACAATGAGAACTGCCAGACATGGACTTCAGTGATTTGTCTACTGACTGGCAAGTGAGTGTCCACTGTGTTCTTCCCAAGAAACACCACTGAGATGCATTAAACTGACCCCAGGAGGCAAGGACCTGTGCAGGTGCAGAGCAGTGCTCTTGTCCCCTTCTATACTTTGCCAAAACCAGAGGTGTAGGTTCTCCTTCCACCAGCTAAAGCAACCTGTGAGCATCAGGGGTGGGGAGAGTATTAAACATAAAAGTAATGCAGACTCAGTTGAAGAAAAGCATTACAAAAGAAAAATTATTTAACAGGGTCCCCTTTCACCTCCCCCCAGAAGTAGTCACTGTAAGTAGTTAGGCACAAGTCCATGCAGACACTTCTGTTTCTTGGGGGTTTTGTTTATTTGTTTTCTTTTCTTTTTTGAGATGAAGTCTTGCTCTGTCGCCAGGCTGGAGTGCAGTGGCGCGATCTCGGCTCACTGCAACCTCCACCTCCTGGGTTCAAGCAATTCCCCTGCCTCAGCCTCCTGAGTAGCTGGACTACAGGAATGCGCCACCATAACCAGCTAATTTTTTGTATTTTAGTAGAGATGGGGTTTCACCATGTTGGCCAGGATGGTCTTGATCTCCTGAACTCGTGATCCTCCTGCCTCGGCCTCCCAAAGTGCTGGGATTACAGGCATGAGCCACCTTGCACCCAGTCTTTTTTTTTTTTTTTTTTTTTTGACCAACTCTCACTCTGTCGCTCAGGTGGGAGTGCAGTGGTGCAATCTCGGCTCACTGCAACCTTGGCCTCCCAGGTTCAAATGATTCTCCTGCCTCAGCTCCCAAGTAGCTGGGATTACAGCCACCTGACACCAAGTCCAGCTAATTTTTTTGTATTTTTAGTAGAGATGGGGTTTCACCATGTTGACTAGACTGGTCTCGAACTCCTAACCTCAAGTGATCCACCCACCTCAGCCTCTCTAGGTGCTGGGATTACAGGTGCGAGCCACCACGCCCAGCCAGACACTTCTTAAGCTGAAACAAATGCTTATTTCTTAAAGACTCCTGCTGTGCTGCCACTTTGCAGCCTTCTTGTTCCCCTATGTTTTTGCACCATCTTTCTAGGTCAGCACATAAAACCTACCTCATACCTTTGATGGTAGTAGACACCACCGTTTAATAATCCCTGCAATGTCTAGGCCCAGTGCCTCACACCTGTAATCCCAGAACTTTAGGAAGCAGAGGCCAGAGGATCACTTGAGGATCCCAGGAGGTCAAGATTAGTCTGGGAAACAGAGTGACACCCTGTCTTTAAAAGAGAAACAGTAATAATCATAATTCCTGCAATGAACATTTGGATTGTTGCCTGTATATGCTATTTTATTTATTTTTATTTTCATTTCTTTAGACACAGAGTCTTGCTCTGTCACCCAGGCTGGGCTGGAGTGCAGTGACATGATCATAGCTCACTGCAGCCTCAGACTTCTGGGCTCAAGTATATATGCTATTTTAAATGAATTTAGTGAACAATTCTGGGCGTGGATCTTCAACCAACAGAGTGAGTCTTACTGTAGGATAAATTGCTAGGGGTGGAATTGTGGGGTCTCAGGGTTAGCATTTTAAAATATTGATAGATGCTGAGAAGTGGCCCTACATAAAAAGTGTTGCACAGACTTTTACTCTCACCAACAATGAAAGAATGCCAACAGTAAACGTTATCAGTCTTTTTCATCTTTGCCAATCTGATAGGCTAAGATATTTCAATGTGGTTCTAATTTGTACTTCCTTGAGTATTAGTCAAGATAAGCATCTTTTCATGTATTTATTACTTGTGTGTTCTTTGAGGTTGAATTTTAATCAGCTTGACTTATCTGCTACAAGCTTGTCTTATCTGCTACAAGCATATACTTGTCTTATCTGCTACAAGCATATACTGTTCTACTCACTGGAGCCATCCCTGCACTGGTGTCCTTACCAAGAGAGCTTCTTCCTGTCAGGGTGCCTTCCATCTTGCTGAAGCCAGAATTTACCAACTCAAGACCAGCAGACCACACTACCCATATCATAACCTCAGAAACAGAGACCACAAGGGCTGGATAGGGAGAAATTTAAAAAATTTTAAACACCCTCCAGAGAAATATAACAGAACACACAGTCTCAACAATGTATATCATTCACAATTTCTAAGATAAAAACAAAATTATCAGACACATGAAGAAACAGAACTATTTTCTTAACCCATACTTAAGAGAAAAGATAATCAATGAAGATTGACTTCCAGGAATAAGTTGTTGGAATAGCAAAGGTTTTAAAGCAGATACTCTATGCTCAGATATATAAAGGAAAATATGCTCCCAATGAATAGATAGGCAATCTCAGAGGAGAAATAGAAACTATGCAAAAGAAACAATGCCAGGTGCGGTTCTATACAAAAGAATCAAGGCTGAGGCCGATGGATCCCTTGAGGTCAGGAGTTCGAGACCAGCCCAGCCAACATGGTGAAACCCTATCTCTACTAAAAATACACAAATTAGCTGGGCATAGTGGTGCACATTTGTAATCCCAGCTACCTGGGAGACTGAGGCAGGAGAATTGCTTGAACCCAGGAGGCAGAGGTTGCAGTGAGCCAAGATCATGCCACTGCACTCCGACGACCTGGCTGATGCAGAAAGACTCTGTCAAAAAAAAAAAAAGAAAAAGAAAAGAAAAGAAAATATATAAGCAAAAAATACCTCTTAAGTAAAAATATATCTTAAATAAAAGGAATAGGCCAGGCATGATAGCTCATGCCTGTAATACCAGCACTTTGGGAGGCTGAGGTGGGTGGATTGTTTGAGCCTAGGAGTTCAAGACCACCGTGGGAATCATGGTGAAACTCCATTTCTACAAAAAAAAAAAAAAATACAAAAATTAGCTGGGCATTGTGGTGTGCACCTGTAGTCCCAGTAGGAGGCTGAGGTAGGAGGATCACCTGAGCCCGGGGAGGTTGAGGCTGCAGTAAGCCATGATCAGGCTACTGCACTCCAACTTGGGCAACAGAGTGAGACCCTGTCTCAAATAAATAAATAAATGGAATAAATTATAACAATGCATACAAGAAGAAACATTAACCTCTCTGAGCCTCAGTTTCCTTATCTGTAAGATGGATACAGAGAGGACTTGTTATATGTTAAACTACATAAATTGTCACAGCCCTATGAGGTAGAACAGAGGTCAGCAAACTACACGGGCCAAATCCAGCCTAGTTTTTAAAACTTGTGAGCTAAGAATGGTTTATACATTTGTATGGACCCAGTATGCTTCCAATGGTTTATACTCTTTTTTTTTTTGAGACAGGCTGGAGTGCAGTGATGCAATCATAGCTCACTGCAGCCTCAAACACCTGGGCTCAAGCGATCCTCCTGCCTCAGCCTCCTGAATAGCTAGGACTACAAGTGTGCACCACCACACCTGGCTAATTTTTTGCTTTTATTTTACAGAATGGGTCTCACTGTGTTGCCCAGGCTGGTCTTGAACTCCTAGCCTCAAGTGATCCCCCTGCCATGGTCTCCCAAAGTGCTGGAATTACAGGCATGAGTCACCACATTTGGCCATCTTAACCATTTTTAAGTGTACAGTTCAGTGATATTAACATATTAAGCACTATTATATTGTTGTGCAACCATCACCACTACCCATCTCCACAATCCTTTTCATCTTGCAAAACTGAAACTTTGTACCCTTAACCAACAACTCTACATTCCCTCCTCCCCTCAACTTGACAACCACCTGTCAATCACCTTTCTGCTTTCTGTCTCTATGAATTTGACTATGCTAGGTACCTCATGTAAGTGGACTTATACAGTATTAATCTTTTTTTTTCCAAAGTGGTTTTTTTTTTGTTTGTTTGTTTGTTTTTTTTGAGACAGTCTCTCTCTGTCGTCCAGGCTGGAGTGCAGTGGCACGATCACAGCTCATTGCAAGCTCCACCTCCCAGGTCCAGGTGATTCTTGTGCCTCAGCCTCCCGAGTAGCTGGGATTACAGGCATTCGCCACCACACCCGGCTAATTTTTGTGTTTTTAGTAGAAACAGGGTTTCATCATGTTGGCCAGGCTGGTCTTGAACTCCTGGCCTCAAGAGATCTGCCCGCCTCAGTCCCCCAAAGTGCTGGTATTCAAGGTGTGAACCACCGCACTCGGCCTATAAAGTATTAATCTGTCTGTGATTGGATTATTTATATATAGCCACCTCTGCTCTCTTCTGGTTACTATCTGTATGACATGTCTTTCCCTATCCTTTCACCTTCATCCTATTTGTGTCTTTAGATCTAAAGTGAGTCTCTTGTAGACAGTGTATACTTGGATGATTTAAATATGTTATTTATGTCTTTATTTTTTGAGACAATTCTTGCTCTGTTGCCCAGGCTGGAATGCAGTGGTGCAATCACAGCTCACTGACATCCTGGGCTCAAGTGATCCTCCCACTTCAGCCTTCTAAGTAGCTGGGACCACAGATAGGCACCATCATGCCTGGCTATTTTCTTCTTTTTGTATTTTTTGTAGAGACAGGGTTTTGCCACATTGCCCAGGTTTGGATCATTCTTTAAGTGGTACATTGACAAATTATAATTGTATATGTTTACGAAGTACAAAGTTATATTAGAATTTAGGAATATAAGGTGAAATGATTAAATCAAAGTAGTTAACATATCGATCACCTCATATACTTATTCTTTGTTGTGAGAACATTTACTCTTGGCAATTTTGAAATGTGCAATAAATTACATTTATGGCTGGGCAGGGAGGCTCACACCTGTAATCCCAACACTTTGGGAGGCCAAGGCAGGAGGATTACTTGAGGTGAGAAGTTCAAGGCCAGCCTGGTCAACACAGCAAGATCCCATCTCTTACAAAGTTAAAAATTAAAAAACAGTCAGGAGTGGTGGTACATGCCTATAGTCCTAGTTAGTAAAGAGGCTGAGGTGGGAGGATCTCTTGAGCTCATGAGTTCAACGTTACAGTAAGCTGTAATTGTGTCATTGTACTCCAAGTTCATGTTTGGGATATTTAATAAAGAAAAATAAAACTTCAGCGCTGAAGGAAAGGCAAATGGAACAATTGATTATTGCAATTTTATAAGAATTTACTGGACAGACTATTACCTTGCTATATTCTCTAGCCCCATGCTAGCAGTTGCAAGGGATTTCAGGTTTAAACACTTATGTTTATGTAATCAATAGGTACCGTTAACTGACAAAAGTCCTAGTGTATATCTTGACAACCTACAGAAATATTTGCAAATATCTTTGTCTATACAATGGACATATTAGTAAAGTAAGCTTAGACATTTAAGCAGATGAATTATTAATATTTAAGTATTGAAAAGCAATGAGCAAGTGCGTATTCATGTACCCATGAACCCAATGGCTCCCTCTGTCGCCTCCTGCTGGATAAATTCTTAACCCATGGAGTCTGAGGGACAAACTGTCAACTTCATTTGAAACTCTAGCCCAGCAAGAAAGCCCTCGTATCAGAATTCATTTTTTTGGCAGTTATTTCCTTTTTTCATCCAAGGAAACCTGCTCCTCAGCAGTAATGTCAAGATGGCCACACCTCAGGTGGAGTTAGTCAGGAATAAGTGACTAGCTGAAACCCTTAGCAAATTAAATTTATGTGCTAAAAATGCTCACACATATATTTACATGGGAATATATATAAATGTCAACTGAAATGCCAGCCCCACCTTGAAACTTGAAATCAAGAGGACCTAATCGTGTTCTATAAATGCGATGGGAACTCAACAGTATCTTAGTTCAGATCCGAGCTACTCCTGTAATCACTCTGTGCTCTTTGGTCATGGACTTGGATCACGGCCTCACCTAGCATTATATTATTTGTCTCTAACACAGGGTAAACTCTCCAAGGGCTTTATGATTAAGTAAGATGAATTCAGCAAACCTGAAAATATAGAGGCTATAGCATGCATGTGTTTTTTGAGGGAAGAGCATTAGGGACCAAAACCCATTGCACATTTGGTGATTATTTCTGAGGTGAATTTCAAGGTTCCATTTGGTGCTTTGTGAAAGCCCCTGGTTTATAAGAAAGAGCTATTTCTCCCATGACCTTGGGCTTTGGCCCCAAATATAAGTGGATTAATCAGGGCTCATGAAAGCTGCAACTTGTTCTTTGAGGAACAAGTCCAAGACACTGGGAATTAAAAATCATACGAGATGAGTTTATTTCTGAGGTAAATTTATTTGATAAAAGTTACCATTGTAACCACTTGTAAGTATATAATTCACTGGAATTTAGTGGGGCATTGTGCAACCATCTAGCTAGCTCCAGGGCATTTTCATTAGCTTGGCCTCCCAAAGTGCTGGGATTACAGGCATGTGCCAGCACACCTGACTGTCAATCCATGATATATCACATTTTGTTTATCCATTCTTCTCTTGATGGAAACTTGGGTGTTAACAGTTTTTGGCTATAGTGATTAATGGTGCTGTGACTATTTATGTACAAAATTTTGTTTAAACACCCATTTTTTAACTCTTTGGGAATACAGTAAGTCTCCACTTAATGTTGCTGATAGGTCCTTGGAAACTGCTACTTAAAGTGAAATTACATAGAATAAAACCAATTTTACCATAGGATAATTGATATAAACAAGAGCTAAATTCCTCGGGGCATATTTCTGGGCAAAGAAACATCACCAAACTGCTAAATAAAAATTGAAACATTTCTTTTCTTTTCTTTTCTTTTTTTTTTGAGATGGAGTCTTGCTCTTTTGTCCAGGCTGGAGAAGAGGGCCACTGTTCTCCAGACCTCCGAATGGTAGATCTACTGATGGCTTGCACCATGCACCTGGGAAAGCTGCAGGCACTCAACACCAGCCCATGAAAGCATCTGTGGGGGCTGCATTCTGCGGAACCTCAGGGGAAGAGCTGCCCAAGGCCTTGGGAGCCCATCCATTGCATCAGTGTGACCTGGATGTGAGACATGTAGTCAAAAGAGATCATTGTGAAGCTTTAAGATTTAATGACTGCCCTGCTGGGTTTCAGACTTGCATGGGGCCTGTAGCCCCTTTGTTTTGGCCAATTTCTCCCATTTGGAATGGAACATATACCCAATGCCTGCACCCCCATTGTATCTTGAAGTAACTAACTTGTTTTTTATTTTAGAGGCTCATAGGTAAAAGGTACTTACTCTGTTTCAAATGAGACTGTACTGTGGATTTTGAGTTAATGCTGAAATGAGTTAAGACTTTAGGGGACTATTGGGAAGGCATGATTAGATTTGAAATGTGAGAAGAACATGAAATTTGAAAGAGACCAGGGAGGAATGATATGATTTGGCTCTGTCCCCACCCAAATCTCATGTCAAATTGTAATCCCCATGTGTCAGGGAAGGATCTGGTGGGAGGTGATTGGATCACGGGGGCAGATTTCCTCCATGTTGTTCTTGTGATAGTGAGTTCTCACAAGATCTAATAGTTTGAAAGTGTGGCCCTTCCCGATTTGCTCTTTCTCCTGCCACTGTGTAAGATGTACCTGGTTTCTCCTTCACCTTCCACCATGATTGTAAGTTTCCTGAGGCCTCCCCAGCTGTGTGGAGCTGTGCATCAATTAAATCTCTTTTTTTATAAATTACCCAGCCTCAGGTAGTTCTTTACAGCAGTGTGAAAATGAACTAATGCAATACCCATGAGGAAAATGAAGGACTAGCACATTGGGCCTTAATAAACATTTAAAGCTGAATAACTGGCCCCCATATCTATAAGGAACATTATCTCTGGTTCAGTCGCAATCAGATTTGCCTGAGGCTCATCCATACAGATGGAAAAGATAGGAGTCTGGACGGCCTCAATGCCCCATCAGTCATCTAGAGGATGACTTTCAGAGGCTTGATCATAATCCAGGAATAGAGTTAGAGGTTCTTGTCCTTGCCTTTGCCCTTGTCCTTATCCTGCAGGACCCCCCTGTGAGATAGGTTGATGAGGTCGTGGCTGTAACAGCCTAGAAGGAAGAGGTGGTCCCCTCATGACAGAGAGAGGGACACTTACTCTTCTAATGATCCTCTTGTTTGCAATGAGGACAAGGTCCTGGGGGGTGGCTTGTAATTCGGAGGTTTGGGATATTCTCTACTCTAGTGTCCTGGATTCCTGCAGTGATTATAGGCCCCCATTCTGTTACTATTATAGGGATGAGTCTTGGGTTTATTAGCTAACAAAAAATAATATGCCAATGCCATTGCTATGTAATTCGCTTTTCCTGAGTGATTTCTCATAACTTAGAAAAATTAACAGGTTTTATCACAGCCTTTTTCATTCCTTCCAACAAGCACGTTATTATATAATCTTATCTGCCTCACGTTTGTTTGTGACTGGTATTGCCAATTGGGTTCTCTGTCGATGACAGCTTCTGCCCAAACTCTTTTATCATTAGGATTATGAGCATGAGCTTTATTTGTTTATGCTTGAGCTAAAGACCATATGTGTGATTTTTCTTTGTGGGAATGGCGTGAATATGTCTTGTCAGGTTAAATCAAAGGAGTTCTTGAGTGAACTTAGAGGGATCCTGGCTAAATCAACCCAATGTGGGTTAAATTTGTGAAAGATCAGACATTGGAAGAGGGACATGAACTCGAACTGTTCACAAATCTCTATTTGCCATCTTGTGGAGAGGCAAAACATATTTGGGATTTTTGGAGGAATCTAAGAGTTGCATATGTGACTCCCGAGTGAGCATGTGAGGGGGATAAAGTATCTGGTTACGGGAAGGGTTGATTGGGGGATGGAGCAGATGGAGAGGTTGTAGGTGAAGCAGGAGCAGACCAAGGAGAGTGTGGTATGCAAAAAGAAGAATCGTCTAAGACATCAGAATCAGGGAGAGAGGAAGTTCCTTGGAAGTATAGGGAAAAGAAAGAGAGACCAGACGGTTACTGTGTCTATGTAGAAAGGGAAGACATAAGAAATTCCATTTTGATCTGTACCTTAAACAATTGCTTTGCTGAGATGTTGTTAATTTGTAACTTTGCCCCAGCCACTTCGCCCCAACCTTGTGCTCACAGAAACATGTGTTGTATGGAATCAAGGTTTAAGGGATCTAGGGCTGTGCAGGACGTGCCTTGTTAACAAAATGTTTACAGGCAGTATGCTTGGGAAAAGTCATCGCCATTCTCCAGTCTCAATAAATCAGGGACACAATGCACTGCGAAAAGCTGCAGGGACCTCTGCCTTGGAAAGCTGGGTATTGTCCAAGGTTTCTCCCCATGTGATAGTCTGAAATATGGCCTCGTGGGATGAGAAAGGCCTGACCATCCCCCAGCCCAACACCCGTAAAGGGTCTGTGCTGAGGTGGATTAGTAAAAGAGGAAAGCCTCTTGCAGTTGAGATAGAGGAAGGCCACTGTCTCTTGCCTGCCCCTGGGAACTGAATGTCTTGGTATAAAACCCAATTGTACATTTGTTCAATTCTGAGACAGGAGAAAACTACCCTATGGCAGGAGGTGAGACATGTTGGCAGCAATACTGCTTTTTTATTTTTTACTCCACTGAGATGTTTGGGCGGAGAGAAACATAAATCTGGCCTACGTGCACATCCAGGCATAGCACCTCCCCTTGAACTTAATTGTGACACAGATTCCTTTGCTCACATGTTTTCTTGCTGACCTTCTCCCTATTATCACCCTGCTCTCCTACCACATTCCTCTTGCTGAGATAATGAAAATAATAATCAATAAAAACTGAGAGAATTCAAAGACCGGTGCCTGTGCAGGTCCTTGGTATGCTGACTGCTGGTCTCCTGGGCCCACTGTTGTTTCTCTATATGTTGTCTCTATGCCTTATTTACTTTCTCAGTCTCTCGTCCCACCTGATGAAATATACCCACAGGTGTAGAGGGGCAGGCCACCCCTTCAGGAAGCATACATGATAATTTTTATTTGGGGGTTTGGGGATAAAGCCAAAAAGACCTGAACATATGGGACCTCTGAATGCAAAAAAAAAAAAAATTATACAATTCTTTTTGAGAGTTTGTGGATTAAAATGGGGTCAGTTTTTAAGACTGCAACTCAAGGGCGAGTAGGAATGAATTGAAGAATGAATTGGACCCATGTTGGGTTTAGTTAAGGGATTACAAGATCCCTGAGGTGTCCCTGAGGGATTTGGACCTCCCTTTTCCCTGTGGCCCACTCTATTCAGGGGTGTCCCACCATGGAAAGAAGGCTTGCCCTTACCTGGATGACCAGGCCAGGTATGCCCGCGTTTGAGTGGTCAACTCAAACCTAATGTGAAGGAGAATTCACCTGTAACTTGGGATGTGGTGCTTCTGATGTTGAATCCAAAATTGTGTCCGCAACCAGTGGAGTGCACAAAGTTGAGATTATTGTTTCCAAGGCATGGTTTACAGAGTGTTCAGTGAAAGTGAACTTGCCACCACTAATGGCTAATTATTTTATTTAATTTTTTTGTAGAGATGGAGTTTTTGGTTTTGTTTGTTTGTTTTGATACTGAGTCTAGCTCTGTCACCCAGGCTGGAGTGCAGTGGTGCGATCTGGGCTCACTGAAACCTCCACCTCCTGGGTTTAAGCAATTCTCCTGCCCCAGCCTCCTGAGTAGCTATTACAGGTGCACACCACCATGCCAGGCTAATTTGTGTGTGTGTGTGTATTTTCAGTAGAGACGGGTTTTACCTTGTTGGCCGTGCTGGTCTCAAACTCCTGACCTCACATGATCCCTTGGCCTCCCAAAGTTCTGGGATTACAGGTGTGAACCACTGCACCTGGCTATCAGCAGATTTCTAATCATAAATTTTGGGGAACAGAAGGCAGTGGGCTGATACATTTAAAGCAGTGGAAAAAAATAGCTGTCAACCAAGAATCCTGTACTTAAAAGGTGAGGGAGAAATTAAGACATTCCAACAGAAACAAAAGCTGAGTGAGTTCATTACCTCTAGCCCTGCCCTGCAAAAAAATGCCAAAAGGAGTCCTTCAGGTTGAAATGAAGGGACACTAGGCACTAATTTGAAGCCATAAGAGGAAATAATTTTTTGTGTGTGTGTGCGAGATGGAGTCTTGCTCTGTTGCCTAGGCTGGAGTGCAATGGTGCAATCTCGGCTTTCCACAACTTCCGCCTCCTGGGTTCAATCAATTCTTCCGTCTCAGCCTCCCGAGTAGCACCACTGCACCCAACTAATTTTTGTATTTTTAGTGGAGACAGGGTTTCGCCATGTTGACCAGGCTGATCTTGAACTCCTGACATCAGGTGATCCTCTCACCTTGGCCTCACAAAGTGCTGGGATTACAGGCGTGAGCTACCTCACCTGGCCAGAAATAAAGACCTTAGTAAAGGTAAATACATGGGCAGTTATAAAAGCCACTATTAACTTTGGGTTGCAATTCTATTTTTTGTTATTTCACTTGATTTAAGAGACTAATACACGAAAAAATGAGTATTAGTGTAAAAGCTAGTATTAATGTAACTGATTTGTAACTTCACATTTTGTCTTCTACATAATGTATGAGATTAATGCATTTAAATTATTAGTTTATATTTCTGGACATACAATGTATAAATATGTAATTTTGTAACATTGGTAACTGAAAAGGAGTGGGGATGGAACTGTATAGGGGCATCTTTTTTTTGTTTGTTTGTTTTTCGGAGATAGGGTCTCACTCTGTCACCCAGGCTGGAGTACAGTGATGCAATAACAGCTCGTCGCAACCCGAACCCCTTGGGTACAGCTGATACTCCCACCTCAGCCTCCCAAGTAGCTGGGACTACAGGCGTGCGTCATCATGCCTGGCTAATTGGTTTTTCTTTCTTTCTTTTTTTTTTTTTTTTGATCTTGGCTCACTGCAAACTCTACCTCCCTGGTTTAAAAGATTCTCATGCCTCAACCTCCTGAGTAGCTGGGATTACAGGTGAATACCACCACACCTGGAAAATATTTGTATTTTTTAGTAGAGACAGATGTTTCACTGTAAAAAAAAATCAACTAAACACAAAAGAAGACAGTAACACAGGATATAAAGGACCACAAAAAAAGCTGTTAGATGTCACAACTGCTGTGACTTTACAGTAAGGGAGGAGACCACCCCTCATATTGTCTTATGCCCAATTTCTGCCTCAAAAGAAAGAAGAAAGAAGTAAAAACTAAAAGGCAGAAATGAAATCCACAAGCAGACAGCCCAGCGCCACACCCTGTACCTGGTAGTTAAAGATTGACCCCTGACCTGACCGGTTCTGTTATCTATTACAGACATTGTATAGAAAAGCACTGTGAAAATCCCTGTCCTGTTCTGTTCCGTGCTGATTACCGGTGCATGCAGCCCCCAGTCACGTACCCCCTGTTTGCTCAATCAATCACGACCCTCTCACGTGCACCCCCTTAGAGTTGTGTGCCCTTCAAAGGGACAGGAATCGCTCACTTGGGGAGCTTGGCTCTTGAGACGAGTCTTGCTGATTCTTCCAGCCGAATAAACCACTTCCTTCTTTAACTCAGTGTCTGAGGGGTTTTGTCTGTGGCTTGTCCTGCTACTTCTTGGTTCCCTGACTGGGAAGCAAGGTGACTAATGGACGGTTGAGGCAGTCCCTTAGGTGGCTTAGGCCTGCCCTGTGGAGCATCCCTGTGGGGGACTCTGGCCAGCTTGAGTGACATAGATCCTGAGAGCACTCCCAGGTAGGCAATTGCCCTGGTGGAATGCCTCACCAAAGCAGTGTGTGGCAGGCCCCCACGAGGATCAACACAGTGGCTGAACACCGGGAAGGAACTAGCACTTGGAGTCTGGACATCTGAAACTTGGTAAGACTAGTCTTTGGAACTTGCCCACTCCATTTGAGTGGTCTGATCACCCATGGTGTGCCTGTACCGGCACTTTAGTTTTTGTTTTTGACTTGACTTGAACTGCTTGATACTTTGGTTTTCATTTTGACCTGGCTTGGATTTCTTGATTTTCTTGATACTCTGATTTTGGTTTTGATTCTGGTTTGGTGTAAACTGTAAAAACTGTAAACTGTGTGTGTGCCCTTTTTACCCATTCTTTGTTTTGTGGTATGTGTGTGGTGTGAGCGTGGTGTTTTGTCTCGAGGAAACATGGGTCAGGCACAAAGTAAGCCCATCCCACTATGTTGAAAATTTTCAAAACGGGATTTAAAGGAGACTATGGAGTCACCATGACCCCAGGAAAATTTAGAACTTTGTGTGAGATAGACTGGCCAGCATTAGAGGTGGTTGACCATCAGAAGGAAGCCTGGAGAGGTCCCTTGTCTCAAAGGTATGGCACCTGTAAGTCAGGGCACCCAGATCAGTTCCCATATATAGATTCTTGGTTACAGCCAGTTTTTGACCCCACCACAGTGGTTAAGAGGACAGGCAGCAGCTGTACTAGTAGCAAAGGGATAGTTAGTTAAGGAAGGTTCTCACTCTACCTGCCGAGGGAAGTTGGCACCAGAAGTCCTGTCCGACCCAACACCAGAAGAATCATGGCAGGAACTGGTACCAGCAATACCCCTTCCTTATCGGGAGGAAGGGCTCCCCACCCCTGAGCCAGCAGCATCTCCACCTCCACCAGATTACCACACCCCTAGACCACCCAGAGTAGACAAGAGAGGAAGTGAAGCCGCAGGAGAAACTACTCCCTTGGCAGCTCGCCTACAGCCCAAGACTGGAATCCAAATGCCCCTGAGAGAGCAGCAATATACTGGGGTAGATGGGGACAGACACATGGTGGAAAGGCGTGCCTTTGTGTATCAACCTTTCACCTCTGCTGACCTCCTCAATTGGAAAAATAGTACTCCATCTTACACTGAAAAGCCTCAAGCTTTAATTCACTTGCTCCAAACTATTATACAGACCCATAATCCTACTTGGGCTGATTGCCACCAGCTGCTCAGGTACCTCTTTAATACAGATGAAAGGCGAAGGGTGCTTAGGTGGCAACTAAGTGGCTAGAGGAGCAAGTCCCAGCTGATTACCAAAACCCCCAAGAATATTTAAGAATTCAACTGCCAGGAACAGACCCCCAGTGGGACCCGAACGAGGGACCAGACATGGAGAGGCTAAGGCGGTACCGTGAGACATTAATAGAAGGTGTAAAGAAAGGGGCTCAAAAGGCCACAAATGTAAATAAGGTTTCTGAGGTCATCCAAGGAAAAGAGGAGAGTCCAGCGCAATTCTATGAAAGACTGTGTGAGGCTTACCATATGTACACTCCTTTTGATCCAGACAGCCCTGAAAATCAGCGCATGATTAACATGGCGTTAGTTAGGCAAAGCGTGGAAGATATCAGGAGAAAACTGCAGAAACAGGCTGGGTTTGCAGGTATGAATACCTCACAGTTACTGGAAATAGCCAATCAAGTGTTCGTGAATAGAGATGCAACAAGCCGCAGAGAAAGCCATAAGGAAGGTGAACGCCAGGCTAGGCAAAACGCCAACTTACTGGCCATGGCCATTAGGGGAATTACCCCAAAAGGAGAGGAAAAGGGGGGTTCCGGGAAGAATACCCAGTCTAATCGCCCACACTTGCAAGGTAACCAATGTGCATATTGTAAGGAAATAGGACATTGGAAAGATAAGTGTCCCCAACTGAATGAAAAGCAAGGTGATTGGGAACAAAAGACCTCAGATAAAGTTGAGGGAGCTTTGTTCAATCTGGCTGAAGGGCTACTGGACTGAAGGGAACTGGGCTCAAGCACCCCCAAGGAGCCCATGGTTAGGATTACAACTGGGGGAAAGGACATTAAGTTTTTGGTCGATACTGATGCTGAACATTCAATAGTGACCACCCCAGTCACCCCCTTATCCAAGAAAACCATCGATATAATCAGAGCAACACGAGTTTCCACTAAGCAGGCTTTCTGTCTACCACGGACCTGCTCGGTGGGGGGGACATGAGATAGTTCACCAGTTCTTATACATGCCTGACTGTCCCTTGCCCTTGCTGGGAAGAGACTTGCTTAGCAAGCTGAAAGCAACCATCTCTTTTACAAAACAGGGCTCTTTACAGCTAGAGTTACTGGGAACAGGAGTTATCATGGCCCTTACAGTCCCCCAGGAAGAAGAATGGAGACTTTTTCTAACCGAGCCAGGCCAAGAGATAAAACCAGCTCTAGCTAAGTGATGGTCCCGAGTATGGGCAGAGGATAATCCTCCGGGACTGGCCGTCAACCAAGCCCCCGTACTCATAGAAGTTAAGCCTGGGGCCCAACCAATTAGACAAAAGCAATATCCGGTTCCCAGAGAAGCTCTCAAAGGAATCCAGGTTCATCTTAGGTGCTTGAAAGCCTGTGAAATTATAGTTCCTTGCCAGTCTCCATGGAACGCGCCCCTCCTGCCTGTCCCTAAGCCAGGGACCAAGGACTACCAGCCAGTACAGGACTTGCGCTTGGTCGACCAAGCTACAGTGACTCTGCACCCAACAGTTCCTAACCCTTACACGTTGTTAGGGCTGCTGCTGGCTGAGGACAGCTGGTTTACCTTTCTGGACTTAAAAGATGCCTTCTTTAGCATCAGAATAGCTCCTGAGAGCCAGAAGATGTTTGCCTTTCAGTGGGAAGATCCAGAGTCAGGTGTCATTAGTCAGTACACTTGAACCTGGCTTCCCCAAGGGTTCAAGAACTCCCCTACTATCTTCAGGGAGGCCCTGGCTCGAGACCTGCAAAAGTTTCCTGCTAAAGACCTAGGCTGTGTCTTGCTCCTGTAAGTGGACGACCTTCTGCTGGGACACTCCACAGCAGTCGGGTGTGCAAAAGGGACAGATGCCCTGCTTCAGCACCTGGAGGACTGTGGGTATAAGGTGTCCAAGAAGAAAGCTCAAGTCTGCAGACAGCAGATATGCTACCTGCGATTCACTATTCGGAAAGGGGCGCGCAGCCTGGGGTCAGAAAGAAAGCAGGTCATCTGCAGCCTACCAGAACCTAGAACCAGAAGGCAAGTAAGGGAATTCCTAGGAGCTGTGGGGTTTTGTGATTCTGGATTCCAAACTTTGCAGTACTAGCCAAACCTTTGTATGAGGTTACAAAGTGGGGCAACCAGGAGCCTTTTGAATGGGGGGTCTCTACAATAACAAGCCTTTTTTAAGTTAAAGGAAAAACTTGTGTTGGCCCCAGCCCTAGGACTACCAGATTTGACAAAGCCCATTACACTCTATGTGTCAGAAAGAGAAAAAATGGCAGTTGGAGTTTTAACCCAGACTGTGGGGTCCTGGCCAAGGCCAGTGGCCTATCTCTCAAAACAACTAGATGGGGTTTCCAAAGGCTGGCCACCATGTCTAAGGGACCTGGCAGCAACAGCCCTGTTAGCACAAGAAGTAGATAAACTAACCCTTGAGCAAAACCTGAATATAAAGGCCCCCCATGCTGTGGCAACTTTGATAAATACCAAAGGACATCATTGGCTAACAAATGCTAGATAAACCAAGTACCAAAGCTTGCTATGTGAAAATCCCCGTGTAACTATTGAAGTCTGTAACACCCTAAATCCCACCCCCCTGCTCCCAGTATCAGAGAGCTGGGTCGAGCATAACTGTATAGAGGTGTTGGACTCAGTCTATTCTAGCAGACCTGACCTTCGGGACCAGCCATAGGCATCAATAGACTGGGAGTTATACATGGTTAGAAGTACCTTCATCAACCCACAAGGAGAAAGATGTGCAGGATATGCGGTGGTAACTTCGGATGCTATCATTGAAGCCAAACCGTTGCCACAGGGCACTTCAGCCCAGAAGGCTGAGCTCATTGCTTTAATTCGGGCTCTAGAACTCAGTGAAGGTAAGACTGTAAACATCTACACTGACTCTCAATATGCCTTTCTAACCCTCCAAGTGCATGGAGCATTCTATAAGGAAAAGGGTCTGTTAAACTCTGGGGAAAAGGACGTAAAATATCAACAAGAAATTCTACAATTATTAGAGGCAGTGTGGAAACCTCAGAAGGTGGCAGTCATGCACTGCAGGGGACACCAGCGAGCCTCCACCTCAGCGGCCTTAGGAAACTCTCAAGCTATTTCAGAAGCTCAAAAAGCGGCATCCACCCCTTACCGGGCATCAGTAGTAGCCCCCTTACTCCCTCAAACACCTGACCTGGTACCTACCTATTCTAAGGAAGAAAAAGACTTCTTCTACGCAGAAGGGGGCAAGTAATAAAAGGAGCATGGATCAGACTGCTAGACGGGAGGGTAGCTGTGCCGCAGTTGCTAGGAGCCACAATCACATTGGCCATGTGCGAAACTACTCATCTAGGACAAGAGTCACTTGAAAAATTGTTAGGCCGGTACTTCTACGTCTCACACTTGCCAGCCCTTGCCAAAGCAGTAGCACAACGGTGTGTTACTTGCCAACAGCACGATGCGAGGCAAGGCCCCACTGTTCCACCCGGAATGCAAGCTTATGGAGCGGCTCTTTTTGAGGATCTTCAGGTGGATTTCACAGAAATGCCGAAATGTGGAGGTAACAAGTATTTTCTGGTTATTGTGTGTACTTTCTCTGGGTGGGTGGAGGCTTATCCAACACAAACTGAAAAGGCCTACGAGGTAACCCGTGTGCTTCTCCAAGATCTTATTCCTAGGTTTGGACTGCCCTTAAGAATCAGCTCAGATAATGGGCCGGCGTTTGTGGCTGACTTGGTACAGAAGACAGCAAAGGTGTTAGCAATCACTGGGAAGCTACATGTCGCCTACTGACCTCAAAGTTCCAGAAAGGTGGAATGAATGAATCGGACTTTCAAAATTAGTTTAGGGAAAGTATGTCAGGAAACAGGATTAAAGTGGATACAGGCCCTTCCTATGGTATTGTTTAAAATTAGATGCACCCCTTCTAAGAAAACAGGATACTCCCTTTGTAAAATACTGTATCATAGGCCTCCTCCTATACTACGGGAGCTTCCAGGCACTACCCAAGAGATAGGTCAAATTGAATTACAGCAATAGCTACAAGCTTTAGGAAAAATTAGACAATCTCAACTTGGGTAAATGAGAGGTGTCCCATCAGCTTATTCTCTCCAGTTCACCCTTTCTCGCCAGGTGATCGCGTGTGGATCAAGGACTGCAACGTAGCCCCTTTGCGGCTATGGTGGAAAGGACCTCAGACTGTAATCCTGACCACCCCTATGGCTGTAAAGGTAGAAGGAATCCCAGCCTGGATCCACCACAGTCGTGTGAAACCTGCAGCCGCTGAAACCTAGGAGGCAAAACCGAGCCAGGACAACTCCTGCAAAGCGCTCTGAAGAGGACGACAAGCCCTGCTCCAGTCACACCCAGAAGCTGACTGGTCTATGCGCGGCCAAAGCATGAGGAGAATCATCATAGGACTCATTTTCCTTATAATTTGGACTTGTAAACACTTCCACTGATTTTCCCCATATGGAGGACTGCTCTCAGTATATACATCCAGTTACCAAGGTAGGGCAACAAGTTAAAACAATCTTTTTGTTCTATAGTTACAATGAATGCCTAGGAACTTTAACAGGAACATGTATATATGACACTCAGTACAAGGTATGTAGCCCAGGAAACGACCGACTGGATGTGTGTTATGACCCCTCTAAGCCTCCCATGTCCACAGTTTTTGAAATAAAATTAAAGACTGAAGACTGGTGGGGCCTCATAAATGATCCAAGTAAAGTATTAGCCAGAACAGAAGAAAAAGAGGTGCCCAAATGCATAATCTTGAAATTTGATGCTTGTGCTGTCATTAATAGCAATGAGGAAGGGGATGTGGCTCCTTTAGCTGGGAAAAAGGCTATGTGACTGAAAATAAGTACATTTGTCATGAATTAGGACTGTATGGAAATGAATGTGGATACTGGTCTTGTGTCATTTGGGCCACTTAGATAAAAAATGAAAAGGATCCAGTCCATCTTCAGAAAGGAACAAATGGCCCTTCCTGTACTAAGGGACAACGTAACCCCTTAAAGACAGTAATAACCAATCCCCTTGATCCTCGCTGGAAAAAGGGGGAGCATGTGACTTTAGGAATCAATGGGGCCGGACTGGATCCTCGAGTAAATATCTTGGTTGGAGGAGAAGTTTACAAATGTTCTCCTGAGCCAGTGTTTCCAACTTTTTATGATGAACTAAATGTGCCAGTACCAGAAATTCCAGGAAAAACAAGAAATTTGTTTTTGCAATTAGCTGAGCATGTAGCCCAGTCTCTCAATGTCATTTCATATTATATATGTGGAGAACTGTAATGGGAGATCAAGGGCCATGGGAAGCCTGAGAATTAGTACCTACAGACCCAGTTCCTGATGAATTCCCAGCTCAAAGAATCACCCTGATAATTTCTGGGTCCTAAAAGCCTCAATTATTGGACAAGATTGCATGGCTAGAGAAGGAAAAGAATTCACTCACCCCATAGGATGACTTAGTTGTCTGGGATAGAAACTGTATAATGGTACCACAAAAACAGTCACTTGGTGGAGTTCAAATCACACAGAGAGGAATACATTTAGTAAATTCCCAAAGTTGCAAACTGTGTGGACCCACCCGGAGTCCCACCGGGACTGGACAGCCCCCACTGGATTATACTGGATATGTGGGCATAGATCTTATGCCAAATTACCTGACCAGTGGGCAGGTAGTTGTGTTATCGGCACTAGCTATAAGAAATTG
Organism: Macaca nemestrina; assembly: GCF_043159975.1. Taxonomy (NCBI): domain Eukaryota; kingdom Metazoa; phylum Chordata; class Mammalia; order Primates; family Cercopithecidae; genus Macaca; species Macaca nemestrina. Next base: position 110,952 of record NC_092145.1, read on the forward strand.
GAAAGATGATGAACGATCCCCTGAGAGAATCATACAATATTAGGGGCCTGCTACTTGGGCACAAGATGGCTCGTGGGGATACCGGACCCCCACGTACATGATCAACCGAATCATATGGTTACAAGCTGTCTTAGAAATAATCACTAATAAAACCGGCAGAGCCTTGACTATTCTGGCCTGGCAAGAAACTCAGATGAGAAATGCTATCTATCAAAATAGACTGGCTCTTGACTACTTGCTAGCAACTGAAGGAGGTGGTCTGTGGGAAATTTAACCTTACTAATTGCTGTCTACACATAGATGATCAAGGGTGAGTAGTTGACGACATAGTTACAGATATGACCATACTGGCACATGTGCCCATGCAAGTGTGGCATGGATTTCATTCTGGGGTCATGTTTGGAAAATGGTTCCCAACGCTAGAAAGATTTAAAACTCTTATAATAAGAGTTATAATAGTAATAGGAACCTGCTTACTGCTCCCTTGTTTGCTCCTGTACTTCTTCAAATGGTAAAAAGCTTCATCGCTACCTTAGTTCACCAAAATGCTTCAGCACAAGTGTACTATATGAATCACTATCGATCTGTCTTGCAGGAAGACATGGGTAGTGAAATAAAAGTGAGAACTCCCACTATTGAGTGAGATTCTCAAAGGTGGGGGAATAAGGGAGGAGACCACCCCTCATATTGTCTTATGCCCAATTTCTGCCTCAAAAGAAACAAGTAGAAACTAAAAGGCAGAAATGAAATCCACAAGCAGACAGCCCGGCACCACACCCTGGGCCTAGTAGTTAAAGATCGACCCATGATCTAACTGGTTATGTTATCTATAGATTACAGACATTGTATAGAAAAGCACTGTGAAAATCCCTGCCCTGTTTTGTTCTGATCTAATTACCAGTGCATGCAGCCCCCAGTCACGTACCCACTGCTTGCTCAATCAATCATGATCCTCTCATGCGTGCCCCCTTAGGGTTGTGAGCCCTTAAAAGGGACAGGAATCACTTACTTAGGGAGCTTGGCTCTTGAGACGAGTCTTGCCGATGCTCCTGGCCGAATAAACAACTTCCTTCTTTAACTTGGTGTCTGAGGAGTTTTGTCTGCAGCTTGTCCTGCTACATCAGAATTAGCTGGACAAAGTCTTAGAAAATTTGATAAGGCTGGGGGCACTGAGTGCATGGGTTAAGAGAACATGCATAAAATTCCTGAGACACCCACAAGCCTGCTATGTCCCTGTAATTGAAAGCAAATTGGACTGCAGGTAATTGGGGCTGACTGAATGGGAGAGGGCAGCAGGCAGGAGCACTCACGGGCCAGAAAACCATGGAAAACCATGTGGACCTTGTTCTAAGGCCAGTGGAAACTCATTAAGAACATTAATCAGGAGAGTGACAGGATGAGATTCCATCCCCTGACACATGCACAGTAAGGGGAACAAAGCAATAGGTAGTAACTCAAGCTAAGAGCCCACATGTGCACTAAGAAGATGGGGTGCAGCCACCAGAAATTCACACCTTATGCAAATGAGACACCCAGTCCTCACTGGTTTCTTATAAAAGCCTTTGCATTCAACTGTAAAAACAGCAACCCTCTTCTGGGTCCCCTCTCCATAGCGGAGAGCTTTCAACTTTGGCTTATTAAACTTTCACTCCAACCTCACCCTTTGTGTCTGCACTCCTTAACCTTCTTGGTCATGAGACAAAGAACTCCAGCTACTACCTCAGGCAATGAGAAACTTCTATGTTGTAATGCATTGGCAAAACTATGACAGAAGCAGCTTGGATTCATCTCTATTCTTTAAATCTGCCAAGGTTGTGAAACTGAGAGATAGTCACAGGAAGAGTTTCAGGAAAAGGAAACTGGATCCAAAGGGAAAGAGACATTTTTCTCACAGTCGGCACAGGCAGTAAAGTGAACTGGGTAGGCAGATTGCGTGAAGTTGCAATTCTGGTACTGGAGTAACCACTGGGGAATCAGAGAAAGAATAAAAGGTATTTTGTACTGCTATTGCATGTTTCCTGTAAGTATGAATTTACTGGAAAGTAAATTACTTTATAAAACAACCATATCAATACCATACCAGGAAAGTAGAGATGACATCAAACTTCATTATAGAGGCTCCATTTCAGCCAAAGCTGTGAAACCAATCACTCTCAAAAGAGTGTGAATTTCATTAGCGGCCACTGTGTGGACATGATTCCATCAGTAGTAGGGGCCGCTGAGTGGATATTAACTACTAGAGGACATTGTGTGAATATATATTGTAGCCACTATGTCTTGGATGTTGAGAATGATCTCAGGGTGCAATGGCAACAGTGGGATTTGGGGGTTATATTTTTCTACATGAACCCTTCCTGTGCAGAATCCTCTGAAGACTGAGGAAAATGAAGTTCTTGTCTCCCGGCTCCCACCATCTGAGGGGAGATGGTCAGAAGAGGCGGGTTCACGTGCCATCTGGTGGCCATCAGGATTCAGCACAGGACGCTCTTGCTCACAGTTTATCGGTGGATGTGGGCCCCCTCCTGGCTCTCTTGAGAAATCACTACAATGCAGTATTCGTTTACTCAGTGCCATCATTTTGGAAATTCACTATCCCGTGTATTTTCCAAAAATAGTGATGGAACAATTATTTAGAAACCACATGGAATGAAAATAATGTAATACAAACTAAAATTTACACAAAAATTCACTCACAATAGTCCATAGGCTGAAATTTGAAATGCAAAACTATAAACATTCTAGAAGAAAGCCTGTGTGACCTTGGATTTGGTGCTGAGGTTTAACACATACCAAAAGCCAAATCACAAAAGAAAAAATACTGATAACACAGACTTTATAAAGCTAAATTTTCAACTCTGAGAAAGAGCCTATTCAGAGAACAAAGACAAGACACAGACTGGGAGAAAGTATTTACAAAATACATATCTGGTTAAAACAATTGTATTAAAAATATAAAGAGTTGTTGGGTGGGGTGGCTCATGCCTGTGATCTCAGTTACTCGGGAGGCTGAGGTGAGAGGATTGCTTGAAGCTAGTAGCTTGAGACCAGTCTGAGCAATATAACAAGACACGGTCTCTAAAAATAATGGTAACACAAAATGAACTCTTAAAAAGAAGCAATAAGATAACTAAAAACCCAATTAAAATTAGTAAATAGCTAAATGGACACCTGATCAAATAAAATATACAGATAGCAAATAATCATACAGAAGGGTGCTCAACATATCATTAGGAAATTGTAAGTTACAACAACAATGAGATAGCTGCACACCCTTTAGAACTGCTGAACTCTAAAAGAGCCCTGACAAACCAGTTGCTGGAGGCTGAAGAACAGTAGGAACTGTCAGAAGACACTTTTGCAGTTTTTTTCCAAAGCTGAACAATTCTCACCTTATAATCTGACAATTGCACCCCTAAATTGCCTGTCTTTAACTGTTTTGAAAAGTTATGTATATGTATATGTTCAAACATATACCAGCATGTAATTATGTATAGCAGTTCTACTCATAATGGTCAAAATGTAATCAGAATTTCTTTCAATAGCTGACAGTTCTATTCATAATGTCAAAATGTAATCAGAATTTCCTTCAATAACTGAATACATAATCAAATTGGGGTGCATCTGTGCAATGCAGTACCATTCATAAATAGAAAGGAATAAACTATCTACACATGCAAAGACATGGGTAAATCCTGCATGTATACTGCTAAGTGAAGGAAGCCAGCCTGAAGAGGCTACCCACCATTTCACCCCATTTTATATGATATTTTGGAAAAGGCAAAATTACAGAGATAAATGAATCAGTGGTTACATAGGGTGGGTGTTTGAAGTATTCTGTATGGTACTTTAATGGTGGATACCTGACACTATGCATTTTGTAAAACTGATAGAATTTTACAGCCCAAAGAATAAATCACAAGCTACACAAATTAAATCAAACTATTTAGGGTGTAGTAGTATCCAAGGATAAAATACAGAATGGGACCAAGAATCTAACTGTATTACAAATTTATGGAAAAGCTCACTGCAGGTGATGGGCAGAAAGTGTTAACCTAGGTCACTTTGGAAATGAGTAGAATCTATAGACTAAAAGCAGAATATACTGAATATAAATAGTGGACTCTATTTTATAAAGTTCTCTCCCTCAGGTGTAATAGTTAATTTAAAACTATTACATCTGTAAAAAGAAAAAAAACCTGTTTTTCATCTATACTCTCAATACTTCACTTCTGACAACAAATATATGAGGGGTTTTCCCATATCAACCAATTCTCCGACTTTCTGGACACCAGCTGGGTGCCATATAATTCAATTTATGACATAAATTAACTGGAGTTATTACATACCTAATAGTTTAAGGGCTCAATAACACCAAACTGCCCCCCACTTCAGATGCCAATCACAACTAGTAAATCCCCAGTTTACTCACACTTCTGTATGACTTGGTTGCAAATTGAACAGTCCCACACCTCCTCCTCAGGATTGATAATTTGCTATGATGGCTCATAGAACTCAGAGAAACATTTACTTATGTTTACTGGTTAATATGATCTCAATGTTGGTGTCCCCCCAAAATTCATATGTTGAAACCTAACCTCCAAGAGTATGGTTTTAACAGGTAATTCATCATCAAGTGTTGAGGGCAGTCAGGGACCCCAAACACAGGGACTGGCTGGAGCTGTGGCAGAGGAACATAAATTGTGAAGATTTCATGGACATTTATCAGTTCCCAAATAATACTTTTATAATTTCTTATACCTGTCTTTACTTTAATCTTGTTATCTTTGTAAGCTGAGGATGTACATCACCTCAGGACCACTGTGATAATTGTGTTAAGTGTACAAATTGATTGTAAAACATATGTGTTTGAACAATATGAAATCAGTGCACCTTGAAAAAGAACAGAATAACAGCGATTTTTAGGGACCAAGGGAAGACAACCATAAGGTCTGACTGCCTGTGGGGTCAGGCAAAAAGAGCCATATTTTAATTCTTGCAGACAGCCTATAAATGGACGTGCAAATAGGATAGATATCACTAAATTCTTTTCCTAGGAAGGAATATTAATATTAATACCCTGGGAAAGGAATGCATTCCTGGGGAATGTCTATAAACAGCCACTCCAGGAATGTCTGTCTTGCGCAGTTGAGATAAGGACTGAGATATGCCCTGGTCTCCTGCAGTACCCTCAGGCTTACTAGGGTGGGGAAAAACTAACTCTGCCCTGGTAAATTTGTGGTCAGACCAGTTCTCTGCTCTCGAACTCTGTTTTCTGTTATTTAAGATGTTTATTAAGACAATATGTGCACCGTTGAACATAGACCCTTATCAGTAGTTCTGCTTTTGCCCTTTGTCCTGTTGCCTCAGAAGCATGTGATCTTTGTTAGACCCTTACTGGTAGTTCTGCTTTTTGCCTTTTGAAGCATGTGATCTTTGTACCTACTCCCTGTTCTTACACCCCCTCCCCTTTTGAAACCCTTAATAAAAACTTGCTGGTCAGAGACTTAGGTGGGCATCACAGTCCTATCAATATGTGATGTCACCCCCAGCGGCCCAGCTATAAAATTCCTCTCTTTGTACTCTTTCTCTTTATTTATCAGCCAGCTGACACTTATGGAAAATAGAAACAACCTATGTAGAAATATTGGGGGTGGGTTCCCCCAATAGTCAAGGCTCTGCCCTCATGAATGGCACAAGTGCCCTTATAAAAGAGTCTGTAGGTAGCCTGTTTATCCATTCTGCCATGTGAGGACATGGCTAGAAGGTACTATCTCTGAGAGATGAGCCCTCACCAGACATGGAATCTTCCAGTGCCTTGATCTTAGACTTTCCAGGCTTCAGAATTATATGCAACAAATTTATGTTGTTTAAAAGTTACCCAGTCTATGGTATTTTGTTACAGCAACCTGAAAGGACTAAGACCCCAGTTTATTATAAAGGACATGGTAAAGAAAACACATGAACAGCCAGATAAGGGGGCACACAAAGCAAGATTTGGAAGGGTCTCACGTGCGGAAGCTCTGTCCTCATGGAGTTGGGGTTTGCCATGCTCCCTGCACTTGGATGTATTTAACAATTTAGAATCTCTTTAAACCCCATCTTTTAGGATTTTTTAAGAGACAAAGTCTTGCTCTATCCCAAGCCTGGAGTGCAGGGGTACAATTATAGCTTACTGCAGCCTTCAACTCCTGCCCTCAAGCAATCCTTCTGCCTTAGTTTCCTGAGTAGCTGGGACTACATGTGGACACTACTACACCCAACTGTCTTATTTTCTGTAGAGATGGAGTCTCACTGTGTTGCCTAGGCAGGCCTCAAATTCCTGGCCTCAAGTGATCCTCCACCTCTTTCAGTGATTTTTATGGAGGCTTTATCACATAGCTGTGAAACTCACTCATTTTCTGCCACCGGACTTACTTCGGTCCTGGATGAATAATATTGAAGATATGTGCTTAAAATATTCCTAACATCAGAATTTGTGCATGTGTTTTCTTCCCCAAGAAAGCTACAAACAGCTAAACTTTTGCTGTAAGCTTCCCTGTGTCCTCGCTCCCTCTCTCCCTTCCCCCTCCCCTGAAACTAAAAGGAATGTTAAAAGCCTGTTTTCCTGTGACCAGCGGACCTTATCTATGCTCCCAATTCCGATTCCTTGTAAACACAGTTTGTAAAATCCTGTGAGATCCTGTCTCCTTTGCCCTGCCGCTGCAAGGTTATAAAGTCATCAAACTTAAGTTACAATTCCAGTTTTCCTCAAGATCTGAGACATGTTAATTGTCTTTGTTTCTCACTCTGGTAACATTTTTGTCACCTTAAAGCATTTAAAAGGTGGTCAAAAAATCTAACACTGGCTACCCGCTGAGGACCCCTTCCACGCTGTGGAAACTTTGTACTGCCACTCTGCTCAATAAAGCCTACAGCTTTTTTCTCTCGGTCCGATCCGTGTCTCTCCCACCGCGGGCTACCGCGACACCAATTCTTTGGCGTGGCTAAGAACCTTTGGGGTTATAATGAAACCAGAAACCCAAAACGATGGTGACTGAGAGTACTACTAATGCCCTGTGTTTTGGTCACACTCTCACCTAGGTGAGAACCTGACCAAAAGGGGAGAGTTATTAAACAAATTATGGCAGGCTATTGTTCTGAACTGGGCTCCTGCATTAGGCCACAACAGACCAGGCCAAACTAGAATGGAGTCACTGATGCTAAATGCCACTCAACCAAACTGAAGCTTTAAGGAAGCAGATAAATCCCAAAACAGACCAGTGTTTCATGAAAAAGAAGGGATTCCAGTCTGCTTTAACCCTTACCCAAAAAGTAACCTGATATTAACTGTGAACCCAAAATATCTGAGACAGGTCTCAGTGAATTTAGAAAGTTTATTTTGTCAAGGTTAAGGACACATCCATGACACAGTCTCAGGAGGTTTTGATGACATTTACCCAAGTTGGTCAGGGTAAAGCTTGTTTCATACATTTTAGGGAGACATAAATACATCAATCGATACATGTAAGATTTACACTGGTTTGATCTGGAAAGGTGGAACAACTCAAGGGGTGGGGGCTTCCAGGTCATAGGTAGATTTTAAAATTTTCTGACTGGGAATTAGTTGAAAGAGTTGTTATCAGTAGAAAGGAATGTCTGGGTGGATAAGGGGTTATGGAGACCTAGGTTTTATTATGCAGATGAAGCCTTCAAGTAGCAGTCTTCAGAGAAAAAAAGATTATAAATGTTTCTTATCAGACCTAAGGTCTGTGTTGATGTTAATGCTGGAGGGGTATAATGAGGCATGTCCAACCCCCTCTTTCACAATGGTCTGAACTAGATTTTCTGGTTAACTCTGGAATCCCCTTGGCCGAGAGGAGTCCATTCAGGTTGTTAGGGGCCTTAGAATTTTACATTTGGTTTACATAACCAATCAGCTGTTATTTTCCATTGTTCTGTTTCCTTGTTTCCATCTTACAAAACTCACTGTTCTGCTATTGCCCAGTGGGAACTGAGACCAAATAAGAACTTCTGAATTCCATACTGAGACCAAATAAGTACAATGATGACAGAGAGTGGAGTCATGATGACAATGCCCAAAATTTTGGTCAATTTCTAAAAATTAATAGGCTGACCAAAAGTGAGGAGTTGCTAAATTTGGGCTTTAGAAGCCTCCCAACAAGTCCTTGTAAACAACTACAACCTAAAGTATATAAACAAACTGAAAATCTGACTTAGAAATGTGTTTATAACAAATAGCTGAGGCTAAACCAATCACAGCTGCCAAGTGTCAGCCAATGGCAGGTGGCCAACTGTTCAAACTAGGTTCCATAAAGGCTAATCCAGGCTGTAACCAATGGCGCTGTCTCTGTATTTCACTTCTGTTTTCTGTATGTCACTTTCTTTTCTCTGGTTATAAATATAACCTGCAGATGTCATGTGGCAGAGCATTCTGAACCATTTTTGGTCCTGACTGCTGCCTGATTCTAGAATCTCAAACAAAAGCCAGTTAAGATCTGCAAACCTAGATGTGCTGTAATTTTGTCTTTTAACAGTTGGGTCCTGAAAATGATGGCCTATTAAGCTGAAGTTAATTAAAAATCATTTAAGGTCATCATTGGTGTCATGCGCGTCCCTGTGAAAAGACCACCAAACAGGCTTTGTGTGAGAAACAAGGCTGTTTATTTCACCTGGGTGCAGGTGGGCCGAGTCCAAAAAGATTCAGCGAAGGGAGACAGGGGTGGGGATGTTTTATAGGATTTGGGTGGGTAGTGGGAAATTACAGTCAAAGGGGGTTGTTCTCTTGCAGGCAGGGGCAGGGGTCACAAGGTGCTCAGTTGGGGAGCTTTTGAGCCAGGAGAGGAATTTCACACTCAGTTAATGTAGGGGAGTAACAAGTCACAATGGTGGAATGTCATCAGTTAAAGCAGGAACCAGCCATTTTCACTTCTTTTATTTATTTTTTATTATACTTTAAGTTCTAGGGTACATGTGCACAACGTGCAGGTTTGTTACATAAGTATACATGTGCCGTGTTGGTGTGCTGCACCCATTAACTCATTTACATTAGGTATATCTCCTAATGCTATCCCTCCCCCTTCACCCCACCCCACGACAGGCTGCAGTGTGTGATGTTCCCCTTCCTGTGTCTTTTTAAAGTTTTCTTTGTGCTTTTCTAAACTGGGAATGGGGATTTAAAAAGAAAAAACACAGTGTCAGCCTGTGCATGTTAGTTTTCTTATACAGAATATTGCCATGATTTTCTTTCTCTTTGGAAGAGATATAGAAAGTCACAGCATTTGGGATTTAGATTGTTTGGGTTTAATAAAGAGCACGAACCCAAAATAATTTTGTACAGTGTATTCTGACCAGAAGAATGCTTTAACTTACCAAAATTGTCTTGATAAAGCAGTAGAGCCAATCCTATGAATGAGTCTAGAAGGAACTGGGCTATGCTAGACTGGCACCATTGCTCTTGCCAGCAGCTGAGAATTTCGTAGTATCCCCTTACCCTAGATGGTTTTAGGGTTAGCTTTTATCAATGAGATGAACTTACATGAGACTTGGAAAGCAGAAAAAAAGTGGAGGTCAGTACCCTTCAAAGGACACAAAGATGCTTAGGTGCCTGGTGTGTCCCAGATTTTCCTCAATCTTTTCCATTCCACATCCAACTCATTCTGTGGACTGCTAGTCAACCAGCTTGGTACTTGGCATCAGCTCTACTGAAGCTGTGGCTTCTGTAAACCTTTCCACATGTCTCTCTCTTCACACACCAACTTTGGCAAGTCTATTAGTCTACTCTCACACTACTGTACAGATACTACCCGAGACTGGGTAGTTAACAAAGGAAAGAGGTTTGACTCACAGTTTCGCATGGCTGGGGAGGCCTCAGGAAACTTACGATCATGGTGGAAGGGGAAGCAGCCACCTTCTTCACAAGGCGGCAGGAGAGAGTGAGTGTGTGAAGGAGGAACTGTCAAACACTTATAAAACCATCAGATCTCATGAGAACTCCCTCACTATCATGAGAACGACATGGAGAAAACTGCCTCTATGGTCCAATCACCTCCCACCAGGTCCCTCCCTCGACATGTGGGGATTATCGGGATTACGATTCAAGGTGAGATTTGGGTGGGGACACCGCAAAACCATATCAGCAAGCAGACATACAGGGATTCTCAGGTTTTCCAGCAAGTTCTGACCTGTCTGCCTATGTCAATGCCTCAAGTGAAAGTGCTAGGACTGTTCTTCTGATCTTCTGGTACCTGCCTTCCAGACCTTCACTTCCCAGTTTGTCACACATTTGTGTAACCTTGAATCCTATATTAAACTCTGTTTTCCAAACACTTGTCTTGGCTCTGCTGTCTTCACTGGATTCACACTGATATACACGGCAACCACAACCACTACTTCCACCCTGTTTATTATACTTGAGAAGATGGCATTGCAAGAAATAGACTTGCTTCTAATGTAGAACACTTTGGTAGGGTCTAGGGTGCTGCTGTTATAGTTGTTACATTAATTTCCATCAAGATACCCTGGGAAGCAACCCAGTATCTTTGTCTATCTTGAGGCCAGAAAAGATAGATACCAACAGAGTCAAGCAAGAAACTATTATCTAAAGGCACCTACATTCACTATTAAGGAAACTTTTGGACTGTGACACTTTTTTTTTTTTTTTGCCACGGGTTTGAAGAGAAATAGTTGGTGTCACTTCTTCCTTTATTCATAACCAAATAAATAACCATCTTTTATTTTTCTCTAAGTGTGTTTTAGAGAATGCATACTTCAGTTGAAATCTGGATAAATAGTCAAGGGAGAACTTAAATAGGCTGTTTTTAAGTTACTACAGCCTGTAACAAAAACATATTCTATACCTGACTTTAGCCACCTTACGTTCAGAGGTCCCAAGTGACTGATTATTTTGTTGTGACCTATTTGTATATTTGATTTGTGCCCGTTTTTCTTTTATTTCTGTTTAGGTAACCCTGTTTGCTATAATGAATTATTCCCTCCCACCATTATGCCTTCCCTTTGAGTCTCTTTCAGAACCAGTCATTTAACTTTAGATAGAAAGACTTTTCAGAATTGTGCTGAACTGGATGACAATCCCTGGGATTCTTTTTCAGATCTATCTAAATCATGGGCTCACGACAATCGTTGTGAAGGCTGTGTGATCATTTCAGAATCTTTCATTGGTTTCACCATGGGCTATATATTTTTTAAGTTCATTTGTGTCTTTTGAAGAAATTCTACACACCTGAAACTATGCTATAGATCTTTACTGAAAGTCTCCAGGTAACACTTTTTAATATATTTTCGGCATAAGTAAAATACTTTTGTTCTGTACACAATGGCAAATGTCATCAGAAGAAATTAGGTTCCAGAAAGAACTTCTAAAACAAGCAAATCATTGTATTACTCTTAAATTTTATTAACGTCTTCAGTTTGTGCGTCATTTAAAACGAGACATGTGCTTTAAAAAGCATTCTTATACATAAATAGACCAAGGAACAGTTAGGTTATTGATCCCTAAAACATGCACATCAATTTTATTCAGGTGTGTATAAGAAAGGGAAATAAACTTGAAACCTTTTTCTTTGGATTAAAAACATTTGGAAATTATTCAGGAATGCCAAATGTTTTTCTGGGACAGATGTATTTTCCAATAGGAAATGCTGATGCAATTAAGAGGCATTAGTGTTGATAAAGAAGACTGGAAAAACATTTGTGCTATGCTAGATAAACAAGAAAAGAGTTCAAGTGGGCCTAAGATATATGTCAAATAAATGAATCAGATAGCATGAATTGAAAGGTTTGGATGGAAGAACAGGTACCATGAGCTAGATTATGGGACACATATATGTTCAAGGCACATGACTAGGCTAAACAGGTGGCTAGATTCTACAGACTCATTTGTTCATTCATTGAGAAAGTGTAAAATGTAATATAATTTCAATTTAATGGCACTTATTGATAAATAAATGCAATTGGATCTAGGGTAGAAAATGTCTTCCCTTCAGATACACACCAGAAATGCATACTAGATAACAGATGCCAGTAGCGATATGATTACAGTCCAATTTTCTTACACTGCAGTTAAATGGTTAAACTGTTTTGTATTAATTCTATATGTCATACTGTCTATTCTCTTTCAAGTTTCACAAAAGAATTCATCAAAACTAGGCAGATTTAAGAATTTATTAAACCACAAAGAATGCTCAAACTATTATTCAACAGGAGTCAAGCCCAAACCCTAGAGTTGACTGCTGACCGTATTAGGTTTGGCCTTTTCCCAGAATGGAAACACTTTTCCCACACTACCTCCCCTTTGCACAGCTAAAATGCTAACACATCCATTGTGGTTCCCTTCTTTTTCTTTGGCAAGTCAGAGGAATTTACCTCCCCGCTCCCTCTACTACATATTCTATTAGTGACATGATTTCCCTAAATATTCACAGAAGAAGAAGGAACACAATTAAAAAACTGCAACCTTCAACAATATTTAAACCTTCATCTTCTCAAATCAACTGCAATGGGAAAACAGAAGATATCAAGCTATCCACTGTATTGTGAATGATCAGCACACTGAACTTTATTCCTGAAAGGGAATACTAGGAGAACAAGGATAATCTGTGTGCTTCTAATGGCCTAGCAAAATGCTCCCCATCTGAACATTTCTAACTGAAATAAGAATGTTTCATACTTTGAGCTCTTAGAAGGAAGCAGCACCAACGTCATTACAATTCCCCAAATCACAACTATTATCCATTTATATTGTTTTGAAGCACCTAAAACTTCTCATTAACAAAAGACATTAAAATGAGATGTTAGCAATACTGTCTCTTGAATACTTCTGTGTGCACATACAAAATTTCTCCACAGTTTTAGTAGATAGCTCATAAGACTAGTGGCGACAGCTTTGTGCAATTAAAAACAAAAATGTTGCTCTAAATAGATGACACTAGTAAACAAACCAAAGAAATAAACAAAAGCCATTTTAAGGCTACTGCTGCAATGAATGGTTCAATCTGAAGTTCACGGGAATAAACTGGTTGATAAGAAAAAGGTAAACCTGGAGGCATGGAACAAGATTTTAAAAAGTGAGAAGAGGGTTGAAGAGACTGGCAGATACCATCTGTCAGTATGTGAAAGGCTTGAGTCACATGGATTGCTTTTAACTCCTTGTTTTCTCATATCCTTGGTTAATGATAACTTTTTCTTATTTCTTCACACAGCTTGGCCATGTAAATCCACCACAGAGAGGTGAGACAATGATATAGATGAATACCTGGAGGGAGGAGGAGGGCAATTTTATTTTCTTGAATCAATCATGTTATTCTAAATAATATATATAGGAAAGTAGAGCCTTATTAAGAAATACTTCTGATTCCATTAGAGTAGCAGTTATGTAGTAAAGGAACACACTAATCAAGTATTTTCCAAGACAGAAGTGTAGTTAAAATTGTCCTTTTTGGTATAACTCACACCCTCTTGAATTCTAGCGTTTCCTTCAGTGGGAGAGAAAGCAGTGGGGTTGTTGCTCTTCACTGGTAACTCGGCAGAATCAAGGCTAAATGAGCAACTCTTACTGACGTGTGATTAACAAGTCATAAAAAAATCACAAATAAGCATAATTCTCCTGAACTATGATTTCATTAATTATAGTTTTAGGTTTTGCATATGAATTTAATTTGTGATTAATATAAGAATATATTTTAAAAGCCTGATTAGAAGGCTTTCATCTGTATCACTTATGGGAAAGAATACTGCTATGAACTGTTCAGTGGATAATGACACAATAATTACGATGACCAAAACAAAGAAAAGCAGATGATGTAAGTAACACTGCAAAAATACTGGTGCTATTACAGATGTGTTTGCTTTTTAATTTTAGATTTTAATTTTAAATTATAAAATAGTCACTATTTGTTCACATTATTATATTACAAAAAAACAGATTTTAAACATTAGGTTCACTGCATTAGTCACTTTATTTTGCTTTATTTTTATTTTTTATTTTTGTAGAGATAGGGTGTCACTATGTTGACCAGGATGGCTTCAAACTCCTGGCCTCAAGCGATCCTCCCACCTCAGCTTCCCAAAGTTCTGGGATTACAGGAATAAGCCACTATGCCTGGCTTTATTTTGCTTTAAATTGCAACTTCTTGAGATCTTTAAGTGACTGATTTCATTACTTGCAAGCTTGGAAAAGGATGCATTTATGAATTGCATACCCTTTGCTCCAAAAGTGAGCAAAGCATTTGCCTTGTAGGGAACTGTAAATATGGTCAGGGTTGGGAGGCAGATTACAGCAAATTCTGTTTATTAATGAATAGGTTGAACTTCTGACATCATATTCACACATACACAAGAAACAAATGTAAAGTTTACCAACTTGATGTAAAGTTGACTATTTGTCACAGCTGTAATATAAGGATTTTTGAAGCTGAAGTACATCTTGTTAGGTGACAACACCTTTTGGCAAAGATTGATATTGCATTTAGAGCTGTGCTCTGCATGTAGTAAGTAATCAGTAAATATATTCTGAATTTAACAAAAATTCAGCTGCACAAATCAACCTAAACTCCCAGACCAAACAGTAAGAAGCTAAGCTCAGGAGCCTAAAATGTGATGTTAGAAAGAGAAGCCTGAGGCCGGGCGCGGTGGCTCAAGCCTGTAATCCCAGCACTTTGGGAGGCTGAGGCGGGCGGATCACGAGGTCAGGAGATCGAGACCATCCTGGCTAACACAATGAAACCCCGTCTCCACTAAAAATACAAAAAAATTAGCTGGGCGTGGTGGCGGCGCCTGTAGTCCCAGCTACTCGGGAGGCTGAGGCAGGAGAATGGCGGGAACCCGGGAGGCGGAGCTTGCAGTGAGCCGAGATCGCGCCACTGCACTCCAGCCTGGGCGACAGAGCGAGACTCCGTCTCAAAAAAAAAAAAAAAAAAGAAAGAGAAGCCTGAGCAAGGAACCATTCAAGGCCATGACAATTACTTCCAGTATAAAATCTACAGCTCTATGACTGCTCTTCTCTTTTAGATAAATCCAACTGTCTAAGGCTGTGGTCGAGGAGATGCAGGGTCAGAGGTATCTGCTTGGAGGTAACTTTGGGCTTCTGGACATGACTGGAGGATGGGGAGGAAAGGCAACTTTATCTGACCATGAACAGGGTGAAGCACCCCCCACCCGTTAGCAATAGTTTTTAAAGTTGTGGTTTAGGACCTCTTTACACACTCAAAAATTACTGAGGACTTCAAAGAGTTCTTGTTTAAGGGGGATTATAATTATCAGCATTTGCCATATTAGAAATTAAAACTTTAAAAATACATAATTAATATACAAATAAAAACAATAAACCCATTACATATAAACAGAAATATCTTTTATTTAAAATAACTACATTTCTGTGATGTCAGTTTTATATGTCTCTTTATATATAATAATTCTCAATAGGAAGGAGGGGTTTAAGTAGAGATATTTCCTATGTGACTTCATAGGAAAGCCACTGCCTGGTCATGTGTTTCACTATTAAAAGACATACGTAGCTCATTTCAGAGTGTTAATCACTGAGAAATAATTCTAGTACCTAATTTCTTAGAGACTGAAAAATAAAGCCGTACACTAAAAGGACAAAAACTTACAATTGATACGATGATGATAATGATCGTGAGCTTGAGGTTCTTCATACACATGGCTCGAGCAAGATTTCTGCTGGTAGTTTTGAAGGTGACAGACTAGAAAAGAGACAAGAATTGTTTAACCCCTGGCACTGACTACATGAATGATTTGCAATAACAACATGCGAACATTTTACTTCCATTAATTCTGTTTAAGTCCAATGATCTCTCTTTACAAGTAGAGACTGGCCATTCATACTCAATAGCTGCCAAAAGCAAGACTCTGCCAGGCGTATCATAAGCAGTATGAGCCCAATTAAAAGGCTTCCCTCTTTTTTCTTCTCCACTGCAGCAATGCACATGATGTTGAGCACCAGAAGTGGTTCTTCCCCTAGTGGAAAAGCATTTTCCTCTCTATACTTCCAATAAGAAAGGCTCCTTTAAAGCCAGCTGACTGCAAGCACATTTGCCTATTCTGCCCAGTAAAATTCTGGGGCTTTGAGCCATAAAAACCTGTTTGATTTCCATAGGAAGATATGTATTTACTTTAGTGAGGGCCAAAACCCATAGAACTTCATTCCTTCTGCTATCCATTTTCTTTTGCCTCATCAATTTCTCAGTATCTACTGAACGATTCCCACCAGGATACAAGGAGTTTAAAACAAAAAGGCAACCAACCAACCAACCAACGAAATCTCCTAATAATCCAGCAATTCCACTCTGGGTATGTACCCAACAGATTTATGCACAAATTCACCAAAAGACATATACAAAAATGTTCTGGATAGCACTACTTTTCATACCTTAAACTGGAAACCACCCAAATGCCCATCAACTGTACAATGCATAAATAAATTGTAGGAGAATCATAACATGGTATACAATACAGCAATGACAATTCACAATCTACTACTACATTTACCCAATTTACCACAGATGAATCTCATAAACATCATTTTGAGCAATAGAAACTTGACATAAACAGAGTACCTGCTATATTTTATTATTTATTTTGAGACAGGGTCTTGCTCTGTCGCCCCAGCTGGAGTGCCGTGGCACAATTACGACTCACTGCAGCTTCGACCTCCTGGGCTCCAACGATCCTCCCACCTCAGCCTCCCGAGTAGCTGGGACTATAGTTGTGTGCCACCACTCTAGGCCCCTGCTGTATTTTATTAATCTATGTGGAGAAATCAGGACAGCGGCCACCTTTGGAGGGGAGCAGCGACTAACAGAAGGCAAAAGGGAGCTTCTGGGGTCCTGTTCATGCTATAGTTCTTAATCTGGGTGTTGGTTCTACATGGTATGTTCACTTTGTGAAAATACAAGTTGTATGCTCACAGTTGACGCACTTATGTATATCATACTTCAACATACTGGTTTTAAAAAAAACCGCTCCCTTAACCATAGATTAATCTCCAACCACATACTCCACAAAGTCTCTGCGGTAGAACAACTGACAGGGGCACCAGCCTTTGGGTTTCACTTGATGAAGAGTGCACAGGATGCCACCTGGAGGCACAGACCAAAACTGGTTACATCTAGAGCTAAATATATATGTTGAATAGAATATACATATGGACTAGAACTTTTGAGAAGAAATAGTGCTTAAAGTGTGGAGACAAAAAAAGCAATGGGGGCAAACAGTCCTTAATGGAACTAAGTTAATATGGGAAACAAGATAGAATAATAGTAATAAAAAATGTCTAATAAGTATCCTCAGATACAAGACATAATTGCACTAGTTTCACACAAAGTCATCAGAGGACATAAAAAATTAGATAACATAAGACAATATTCCAAAAACTGTATTTTAATAAAATGACTGGCATAATTTTTTAAAAGCAGAACATAAATGAGCAAAAGCAGCTTCTGCAATAACAATTCAAAAAAAATTGCTCTGAAAACAGAGCAAAATGTCTAGGTTGTAAATTATGAAAGAAGATGTAAGATACATGGAAAACTGATCAAGCAAATCCAGGATCGATTTATAAAATCAACAGATACTTAACATGTGCTTATTATGTGCCTGGTACTGATTTAGGCACCTATTAGCAGTCACAGGAGAGAATACAACCAAAAGAGAAAGATCAATAATCAAAGGACTAACTGAAGAAAATATCCCCCAAATAAGAAATACTTGAATCTTCAGACTAAAAGGACCTACCTACCATGTGGCAAGAATATTGAAAAAAGGCAAATGTTACTTTTAGTAACATTTCAGAACTCCAACCTTTTGTTTCTACTCATTTTATTTTTTTCTGCCTTGAAGTATAATTGGCAAATAAAAATGGTATATATTCAAGGTATACAATGTGATATTCTGATATATGTATACATCATGAAATTATTACCACAATCAAGCTAAGTAAAATATCCATCACCTCACATAGTTACTTGTTTGGGTGTGTGGTGAGAATGCTTAAGATCTATTCTTATAGCATATTTCAAATATTCAATACATTATTATTAACTATAGTTGCCATGCTGTATGTCCAATATCCAGAACTTACTCATCTTATAACTGTAAGTTTATACACTTTGACCAACATCTCTCCATGTCTCCCACCCCCTGGCAACCACTGTTCTCTCTCTGCTTTTCTGAAATCAACAATTTTCTTAGATCCCATATATAAGTGAAATCATACAGTATTTGTCCATTTGTATCTGGTATATTTCACTTAATATAATGTCTTCTAGTTTCATCCACATTTTAGAATTGTTTTTTCTATTCTGTGAAAAATGCCATTGGAATTTCAATAGGGATTGTGTTGAATCTGTGTATTGCTTTGGGCAGTATGAACATTTTAATAATATTGATTCAAACATAGAATATCTTTCCATTGATTTGTGTCTTCTTCAATTTCTTTCATCAGTGTGCACATTTTTTACATCCTTGGTTAAAATATATTCATATTTTACTCTTTTTGATGCTATCATAAATGGGCTTTAAAAAAAATTTTTTTTTTTTTTTTTGAGATGGAGGTTACCCCTCTGTAACCCAGCCTGGAGTGCAGTGGTGTGATCATAGCTCTCTGCAGCTCTGAATTCCTGGGTTCAAGCAATTCTCCATCTTCAGCCTCCCAAGTAGCTAGGACTACAGGTGCACCCCATCATACCTAATTTTTTCTTTTTGTTTTTTTTTGTTTTGTTTTGTAGAGATAAGGTCTCACTTTGTTGCCCAGGCTGGTCTTGAACTTCTGGATTTTAGAGATCTTTTGGCTTTGGTCTCCCGACATATTAGGATTATAGGTATGAGCCACCATGCACAGCCTTGATTTATTTTTCTAATAGATTGTAATCTAGATAGTAACAGTGTGATTTAGGGTGGGGAAAAGACACTCCAGAAAAAAATAATTGTGTGATTTAGGAGGCTGTGGATCACAGCCAGTGGAGCTGGAGATTGAGATCAAGCCAGAGGGCAGTCAGTCAATAATGCCTACATAATAAAACCCCAATAAAAACTCTGAACACTAAGGCTTGGGTAAGCTTCCCTGTTGGGCAATGCTCTGTACATTTT
The DNA here is from genome assembly GCF_043159975.1 of Macaca nemestrina. NCBI lineage: Eukaryota > Metazoa > Chordata > Mammalia > Primates > Cercopithecidae > Macaca > Macaca nemestrina. Next base: position 130,074 of record NC_092145.1, read on the forward strand.
GTCACACATTGATGCCAAGAGAGTAATGTGTCCTGACTCCATGGGAAGAGGACAACAGAAGCTCTACATTTGGTATCTTCCCAAACTCCACCCTATACACTTTTTCCCTTGGCTGGTCTTACTATGCATAATTTGCCTGTAATAAACCATAACTGTGAGTATAACAGTGTTTATGGAGTATTATAAATCCTTCTAATGAACTATCAAATCTGAGGGTGGTTTGGGGAATCCCCAAACTTGCAGTTGGTGTCATAAGTGGGGGTGGACTTGAGTAAACTGTATAGTTGTTCATGCCATGGCTCCATCATGAGTGGATGGCTTGACTGAGATCCTGTTGCTCTGCCCCTCTGTGTTGCCAATCAATTTAGCCTGGAGACCTCATTAAGTTCTTTAAGCCACAGTATCTTTTTTACCTCTTTCCATCCAACATGGGACAAGAATATCTGGGAATAAGTCTCCCCAGTGACATGGGATAAACTTACATCTAAAATGCTAATCATCAATGCTTTCAGAAGAGAAAAATTTTGATCAAAAGGGGGAAATGAGAAAAGAAAAACAGCTCAGAGCAGCCTGAGCTATGTGAGGTATATAAAATTTATCAGGCCCAGAAGACATGAGTATGGGGACTTCAGTCACACCCCCCACACAATACCCAGAGGGGCAACTGTTTAAAGGCATTTTGTTGCTGACTAGCTCCCTCGACCATTATCTTCATGTTCCTGGAATCTGTGATACAAAGGACAATGTATAGCCAATCAATAACTTGTTATTTTTAATGTAAATTCTTGGTAAACAAATTAGATACTGCCTCTCCTTTTTTCCTTTAAAAACCTACTTGTAACGGCTGCTAATTAGAACACATATTCAGAGCAACTTGAATCTACGCTTCTGGGTTGCAGTCCTCAAACTTGGCCCAAATAAAAAACGTGTAAGCTATATAGCTGTTGAGCTTCTTAGATGCCTAAACTCTTCACGCACTGAAACGCGGCAATATTCAGAGAATTTTGAGAGAAAATGATCTTAACCCTAGACTTCTACACTAGTCAACATTGTTCAAATATGAGACCAAAATAACACTTTTGTTCTTGAAGGGATTATCACCCACAAACTGATATGAAGATGATGTGTGAGGATATATTACAAAGACTAATTCACAATACATAATTCAAGAAACAGGAAGATGATGTAGATGAGAAAAAGCAGTGATGAATGAAACTAATAAATCCGAACATAGTTGTGTGATTCAACAGGTTGTAATGGAGATTCCTCCACCATCCTCAGGTCAACACCTGAACACTGACAAACCACCTGTTAAAACAAGTTCACCTATAAAGAACAATTGTTAGATGTTGCCCTAAGATATGCCTGTATCCTAATCCCTGTGAATGTGACATATGTGATATTATCTGGAAAAGGGGTCTTTACAGATGTGATTATGTCAAGAATCTTGAGATGAAGAGCGTATCCTGGATTATACATACGAGCCCTAAATGACATCACAAATGTCTCTAGAGAAGGAAAGTAGATGGAGACTTGACACACATGCAAAGGAGAAGGTAATGTGAATATGGAGGCAGAGACTACAATGATACAGCCACAAGTCAAGAAATACTGGCAGCCACCTGAAGTTGGAAGAGGCACGGAACAGATTCTCTCCTAGAGCCTCTGGAAGGAGTGTAGCCCTGCTAACACCTTAATTTCAGCCCAGTTAAGCTAATTTTGAACTTCTGAAATCCAGCGGTGGGAGAAAATAAATTTTTGTTGTTTTAAGCCACCAGATTCGTGATAATTTGTGATAGCAGCCACAGAAAGCTAATAACCATATATAAAAAGTTGAAAACCAAATATAAAAAGACACTCTTAAAACCAGCCAAAGGGGGCCAGGTGTGGTGGCTCATGCCTATCTTTCCAGCACTTTGGGAAGCCAAGGTGGGAGGATCACGTGAGCCTGGGAGTTTGAGACCAGCCAGAGCAACATAGGGAGACCCCTATCTCTAAGAAAAATTTTAAAAATTAGCTAAGTGTGATGGCGCATGCCTGTGGTCCTACTTGGGAGGCTGAGGCAAGGCAGGAGGATCACTTGAGCCCGGGAGGTGGAGGCAGCAGTAAGCCATGATCATGCCCCTGCACTCCAGCCTGGGTGACAGAGAGAGACTCTGTCTTAAAAAAAACAAAACAAACAACAACAATAAAAACAGCCAAAGGTGGGGTAAGAATCACTATTTTTCAAGTAAGACTAAGAGAGATGACAATCTCTCCAAGAACATGTGAAAGCCAAAGATAAATGGAATGGCATTTTTAAAGCACTAAATTTTTTTTTTTAAATTGACATTGTGAAAAACTAAAAAACTATAAAGTATTCTTCGACAAAATGATGAAACCAGATTTTCAGACAAAAGCTTAGAGAATCTCCCATCAGGATCAACATTGTAACAAACAATAAAAGAACTTCAGTTTGAAGCAAAAAAATCGTACATGGAAACAGAACTGCAGAAAACAATAAAGAACAACAGAAAGAATTGCAGGCATATCTCCTTTTATTGTACTTCATGTTATCGCACTTCATGGATACTGGTGTTTTTTTGTTTTTTTTTTTTTTTCAAATCAAAGGTCTGTGGAAACCCCATGATGAGACTATCAGCACCATTTTTCTGGTGTTTTTTTTCTGCTTGGCCTGTACTTTTTGTTTCTTTTTATTATTATTATTATACTTTAAGTTCTGGGATACATGTGCAGAACGTGCAGGTTTCTTATATAGGTATATATGTGCCATGGTACTTTGCTGCATGCATCAACCTGTCATCTACATTAGGTATTTCTCCTAATGCTCTCCCTCCCCTAGCCCCAACTCCCCAACAGGCCCCGGTGTGTGATGTTGCCCTCCGTGTGTCCATGTGTTCTCACTGTTCGACTCCCACTTATGAGTGAGAACATGCGGCAGCACCATTTTTCTGACAGCATGTGGTCACTTCATGTCTGCGTTTTGGTACTTCTTATAACATTTCAAACTTCATTATTTTCATTCTATCTGTTATGACGATCTGTGACCTTTGATGTTACTATTGTGATTGTTTTAGGGTGCCATAAACTATGCCTATATAAGATGATGGAGCTAACTGATAAATGTTGTGTGTTCTAACTGTTCCACTGACCAGCTATTCTCTTATCTCTCTCCGTCTTAGGCCTCCCTATTTGCCGAGACACAATATTGAAATTTGGCCAATTAATAACCTTACAATGGCATCTATGAATTCAAGTGAAAGGAAAAGTTATACATCCCTTGCTTTAAATCAAAAGATAAAAATAATTAAGCTTAGTGAGTAAGGCATGTTCAAAGCTGAGATGGGTCTAAAGTTTGGTGTCCTGTGACAAACAGTTAACCAAGTTGTGAATGTAAAGGAACAGTTCTTGAAGGAAATTAGGAGTGCTACTCTAGTGAACACACACATAAGAAGGCAAAACAGCCTTACTGCTGACATGGAGAATGTTTCAGGGGTCTGGATAGAAGATTAAACCAGCCATAACATTTCCTTAGGCCAAAGCCTAATCCAGAGCAAGGCCCTAACTCTTCAACTCTATGAAGGCTGAGAGAGGCGAGGAAGGTGCAGAAGAAAAGTTTAAAGCTAGCAGAAGTTGGTTCATGAGGTTTAAGGAAAGAAGCCACCTCTATAACATGAAAGTACAAGGTGAAACAGCAAGTGCTGACAGAGAAGCCACAGTAAGTTATCCAGGAGACCTAGCTAAGATTGATAGAGGTGGCTATACTAAACAACAGATTGTTTTCAGTGTAAACAAAACACCATTCTTTTGGAAGAAGATGCCATCTAGGACTTTCATAGAGAGAAGCCAATACCTGGCTTCAAAGCTTCAAAGGATAAGCTGACTTTTATTAGGGACCAATGCAGCTGATGACTAAGTTGAAGCCAATGGTAATTTACATTCTGAAAATCTAGGGCCCTTAAGAATTATGCTAAATCTACTCTGCCTGTGCTCTTGAAATGGAACAACAAACCTGGAAGATAGCACATCTGTTTACAGGATGGTGTACAGAAGATCTGTGGAGATCTGCTGCTCAAAAAGAAAAGATTCCTTTCAAAGTATTACTGCTCATTGACAATGAACCTAGTCACTCAAGAGCTCTGATGGAGACATATGAGGAGACAAATGTTGGTTTCATGCCTGTGTGAAAGGAAAATAAATCTTGGGGCCTCCAAATCACTAAGCTAAAGGGAAAAGTCAAGCTGGGAACTGTTTATGGCCAACCTGCCTCCCATTCTATTCAAAGTCACCTTTCTGCTCATTGAGATAAATGCGTACCTGATTGCCTCCTTTGGAGAGGCTCATCAGAAACTCAAAAGAATACAACCACAATGAGATACCATCTCACACCAGTTAGAATGGCAATCATTAAAAAGTCAGGAAACGGGAGGTGGAGCAAGATGGCTGAATAGGAACAGTTCCAGTCTCCAACTCCCAGCGCGAGCGACACAGAAGACTGGTGATTTCTGCATTTTCAACTGAGGTACTGGGTTCATCTCACTAGGGAGTGCCGGACAATCGGTGCTGGTCAGCTGCTGCAGCCCGACCAGCAAGAGCTGAAGCAGGGCGAGGCATCGCCTCACCTGGGAAGCGCAAGGGGAAAGGGAATCCCTTTTCCTAGCCGGGGAACTGAGACACACAACACCTGGAAAATCGGGTAACTCCCACCCCAATACTGCGCTTTAAGCTAACGGGCACACCAGGAGATTATATCCCACACCTGGCCGGGAGGGTCCCACGCCCACGGAGCCTCCCTCATTGCTAGCACAGCAGTCTGCGATCTCCCAGCAAGGCAGCAGCAAGGCTGGGGGAGGGGCGCCCGCCATTGCTGAGGCTTAAGTAGGTAAACAAAGCCGCTGGGAAGCTCGAACTGGGTGGAGCTCACAGCAGCTCAAGGAAACCTGCCTGTCTCTGTAGACTCCACCTCTGGGGACAGGGCACAGTAAACAATAACAAACCCAGCACAAACCTCTGCAGATGCAAACGACTCTGTCTGACAGCTTTGAAGAGAGCAGTGGATCTCCCAACACGGAGGCTGAGATCTGAGAAGGGACAGACTGCCTGCTCAAGTGGGTCCCTGACCCCTGAGTAGCCTAACTGGGAGACATCCCCCACTAGGGGCAGTCTGACACCCCACACCTCACAGGCTGGAGTACACCCCTGAGAGGAAGCTTCCAAAGCAAGAATCAGACAGGTACACTCGCTGTTCAGAAATATTCTATCTTCTGCAGCCTCTGCTGCTGATACCCAGGCAAACAGGTTCTGAAGTGGACCTCAAGCAATCTCCAACAGACCTACAGCTGAGGGTCCTGACTGTTAGAAGGAAAACTATCAAACAGGAAGGACACCTACACCAAAACCCCATCAGTACGTCACCATCATCAAAGACCAGAGGCAGATAAAACCACAAAGATGGGGAAAAAGCAGGGCAGAAAAGCTGGAAATTCAAAAAATAAGAGCACATCTCCCCCGGCAAAGGAGCGCAGCTCATCGCCAGCAACGGATCAAAGCTGGACGGAGAATGACTTTGACGAGATGAGAGAGGAAGGCTTCAGTCCATCAAACTTCTCAGAGTTAAAGGCGGAATTACGTACCCAGCGCAAAGAAACTAAAAATGTTGAAAAAAAAGTGGAAGAATTGATGGCTAGAGTAATTAATGCAGAGAAGGTCATAAACGAAATGAAAGAGATGAAAACCATGACACGAGAAATACGTGACAAATGCACAAGCTTCAGTAACCGACTCGATCAACTGGAAGAAAGAGTATCAGCGACTGAGGATCAAATGAATGAAATGAAGCGAGAAGAGAAACCAAAAGAAAAAAGAAGAAAAAGAAATGAACAAAGCCTGCAAGAAGTATGGGATTATGTAAAAAGACCAAATCTATGTCTGATTGGGGTGCCTGAAAGTGAGAGGGAAAATGGAACCAAGTTGGAAAACACTCTTCAGGATATCATCCAGGAGAACTTCCCCAACCTAGCAGGGCAGGCCAACATTCAAATCCAGGAAATACAGAGAACGCCACAAAGATACTCCTTGAGAAGAGCAACTCCAAGACACATAATTGGCAGATTCACCAAAGTTGAAATGAAGGAAAAAAACTTAAGGGCAGCCAGAGAGAAAGGTCGGGTTACCCACAAAGGGAAGCCCATCAGACTAACAGCAGATCTCTCGGCAGAAACTCTACAAGCCAGAAGAGAGTGGGGGCCAATATTCAACATTCTTAAAGAAAAGAATTTTAAACCCAGAATTTCATATCGAGCCAAACTAAGTTTCATAAGTGAAGGAGAAATAAAATCCTTTACAGATAAGCAAATGCTTAGAGATTTTGTCACCACTAGGCCTGCCTTACAAGAGACCCTGAAGGAAGCACTAAACATGGAAAGGAACAACCGGTATCAGCCATTGCAAAAACATGCCAAAATGTAAAGACCATCGAGGCTAGGAAGAAACTGCATCAACTAACGAGCAAAATCACCAGTTAATATCATAATGGCAGGATCAAGTTCACACATAACAATCTTAACCTTAAATGTAAATGGACTAAATGCTCCAATTAAAAGACACAGACTGGCAAACTGGATAAAGAGTCAAGACCCATCAGTCTGCTGTATTCAGGAGACCCATCTCACACGCAGAGACATACATAGGCTCAAAATAAAGGGATGGAGGAAGATTTACCAAGCAAATGGAGAACAAAAAAAAGCAGGGGTTGCAATACTAGTCTCTGATAAAACAGACTTTAAACCATCAAAGATCAAAAGAGACAAAGAAGGCCATTACATAATGGTAAAGGGATCAATTCAACAGGAAGAGCTAACTATCCTAAATATATATGCACCCAATACAAAAGCACCCAGATTCATAAAGCAAGTCCTTAGAGACTTACAAAGAGACTTAGACTCCCATACAATAATAATGGGAGACTTCAACACTCCACTGTCAACATTAGACAGATCAATGAGACAGAAAGTTAACAAGGATATCTAGGAATTGAACTCATCTCTGCAGCAAGCAGACCTAATAGACATCTATAGAACTCTCCACCCCAAATCAACAGAATATACATTCTTCTCAGCACCACATCGCACTTACTCCAAAATTGACCACATAATTGGAAGTAAAGCACTCCTCAGCAAATGTACAAGAACAGAAATTATAACAAACTGTCTCTCAGACCACAGTGCAATCAAACTAGAACTCAGGACTAAGAAACTCAATCAAAACCGTTTAACTACATGGAAACTGAACAACCTGCTCCTGAATGACTACTGGGTACATAACAAAATGAAGGCAGAAATAAAGAAGTTCTTTGAAACCAATGAGAACAAAGATACAACATACCAGAATCTCTGGGACACATTTAAAACAGTGTGTAGAGGGAAATTTATAGCACTAAATGCCCACAAGAGAAAGCAGGAAAAATCTAAAATTGACACTCTAACATCGCAATTAAAAGAACTAGAGAAGCAAGAGCAAACACATTCGAAAGCTAGCAGAAGGCAAGCAATAACTAAGATCAGAGCAGAACTGAAGGAGATAGAGACACAAAAAACCCTCCAAAAAATCAATGAATCCAGGAGTTGGTTTTTTGAAAAGATCAACAACATTGACAGACCGCTAGTAAGACTAATAAAGAAGAAAAGAGAGAAGAATCAAATTGATGCAATAAAAAATGATAAAGGGGATATCACCACCGACCCCACAGAAATACAAACTACCATCAGAGAATACTATAAACACCTCTATGCAAATAAACGGGAAAATCTAGAAGAAATGGATAATTTCCTGGACACGTACACTCTTCCAAGACTAAACCAGGAAGAAGTTGAATCCCTGAATAGACCAATAGCAGGCTCTGAAATTGAGGCAATAATTAATAGCCTACCAACCAAAAAAAGTCCAGGACCAGATGGATTCACAGCTGAATTCTACCAGAGGTACAAGGAGGAGCTGGTACCATTCCTTCTGAAACTATTTCAATCAATAGAAAAAGAGGGAATCCTCCCTAACTCATTCTATGAGGCCATCATCATCCTGATACCAAAGCCTGGCAGAGACACAACAAAAAAAGAGAATTTTAGACCAATATCCCGATGAACATCGATGCAAAAATCCTCAATAAAATACTGGCAAACCAGATTCAGCAGCACATCAAAAAGCTTATCCACCATGATCAAGTGGGCTTCATCCCTGGGATGCAAGGCTGCTTCAACATTCGCAAATCAATAAACATAATCCAGCATATAAACAGAACCAAAGACAAGAACCACATGATTATCTCAATAGATGCAGAAAAGGCCTTTGACAAAATTCAACAGCCCTTCATGCTAAAAACGCTCAATAAATTCGGTATTGATGGAACGTACCTCAAAATAATAAGAGCTATTTATGACAAACCCACAGCCAATATCATACTGAATGGGCAAAAACTGGAAAAATTCCCTTTGAAAACTGGCACAAGACAGGGATGCCCTCTCTCACCACTCCTATTCAACATAGTGTTGCAAGTTCTGGCTAGGGCAATCAGGCAAGAGAAAGAAATCAAGGGTATTCAGTTAGGAAAAGAAGAAGTCAAATTGTCCCTCTTTGCAGATGACATGATTGTATATTTAGAAAACCCCCTTGTCTCAGCCCAAAATCTCCTTAAGCTGATAAGCAACTTCAGCAAAGTCTCAGGATACAAAATTAATGTGCAAAAATCACAAGCATTCTTATACACCAGTAACAGACAAACAGAGAGCCAAATCATGAATGAACTTCCATTCACAATTGCTTCAAAGAGAATAAAATACCTAGGAATCCAACTTACAAGGGATGTAAAGGACCTCTTCAAGGAGAACTACAAACCACTGCTCAGTGAAATAAAAGAGGACACAAACAAATGGAAGAACATTCCATGCTCATGGATAGGAAGAATCAATATTGTGAAAATGGCCATACTGCCCAAGGTTATTTATAGATTTAATGCCATCCCCATCAAGCTACCAATGAGTTTCTTCACAGAATTGGAAAAAACTGCTTTAAAGTTCATATGGAACCAAAAAAGAGCCCGCATCTCCAAGACAATCCTAAGTCAAAAGAACAAAGCTGGAGGCATCACGCTACCTGACTTTAAACTATACTACAAGGCTGCAGTAACCAAAACAGCATGGTACTGGTACCAAAACAGAGATATAGACCAATGGAACAGAACCGAGTCCTCAGAAATAATACCACACATCTCCAGCCATCTGATCTTTGACAAACCTGAGAGAAACAAGAAATGGGGAAAGGATTCCCTATTTAATAAATGGTGCTGGGAAAATTGGCTAGCCATAAGTAGAAAGCTGAAACTGGATCCTTTCCTTACTCCTTATACGAAAATTAATTCAAGATGGATTAGAGACTTAAATGTTAGACCTAATACCATAAAAATCCTAGAGGAAAACCTAGGTAGTACCATTCAGGACATAGGCATGGGCAAAGACTTTATGTCTAAAATACCAAAAGCAACGGCAGCAAAAGCCAAAATTGACAAATGGGATCTAATTAAACTAAAGAGCTTCTGCACAGCAAAAGAAACTACCATCAGAGTGAACAGGCAACCTACAGAATGGGAGAAAATTTTTGCAATCTACTCATCTGACAAAGGGCTAATATCCAGAACCTACAAAGAACTCAAACAAATTTACAAGAAAAAAACAAACAACCCCATCAAAAAGTGGGCAAAGGATATGAACAGACATTTCTCAAAAGAAGACATTCATACAGCCAACAGACACATGCAAAAATGCTCATCATCACTGGCCATCAGAGAAATGCAAATCAAAACCACAATGAGATACCATCTCACACCAGTTAGAATGGCGATCATTAAAAAGTCAGGAAACAACAGGTGCTGGAGAGGATGTGGAGAAATAGGAACACTTTTACACTGTTGGTGGGATTGTAAACTAGTTCAACCATTATGGAAAACAGTATGGCGATTCCTCAAGGATCTAGAACTAGATGTACCATATGACCCAGCCATCCCATTACTGGGTATATACCCAAAGGATTATAAATCATGCTGCTATAAAGACACATGCACACGTATGTTTATTGCGGCACTATTCACAATAGCAAAGACTTGGAATCAACCCAAATGTCCATCAGTGACAGACTGGATTAAGAAAATGTGGCACATATACACCATGGAATACTATGCAGCCATAAAAAAGATGAGTTTGTGTCCTTTGTAGGGACATGGATGCAGCTGGAAACCATCATTCTTAGCAAACTATCACAAGAACACAAAACCAAACACCGCATGTTCTCACTCATAGGTGGGAACTGAACAATGAGATCACTTGGACTCGGGAAGGGGAACATCACACACCGGGGCCTATCATGGGGAGGGGGGAGGGGGGAGGGATTGCATTGGGAGTTGTACCTGATGTAAATGACGAGTTGATGGGTGCTGACGAGTTGATGGGTGCAGCACAGCAACATGGCACAAGTATACATATGTAACAAACCTGCACATTATGCACATGTACCCTAGAACTCAAAGTATAATAATAATAAAAAAAAATTAAAAAAAAAAAAAAATAAAAAAAGTCAGGAAACAACAGGTGCTGGAGAGGATGTGGAGAAATAGGAACACTTTTACACTGTTGGTGGGATTGTAAACTAGTTCAACCACTGTGGAAAACAGTATGGCGATTCCTCAAGGATCTAGAACTAGATGTACCATATGACCCAGCCATCCCATTACTGGGTATATACCCAAAGGATTATAAATCATGCTGCTATAAAGACACATGCACACGTATGTTTATTGCAGCACTATTCACAATAGCAGACTTGGAATCAACCCAAATGTCCATCAGTGACAGACTGGATTAAGAAAATGTGGCACATATACACGATGGAATACTATGCAGCCATAAAAAAGGATAAGTTTGTGTCCTTTGTAGGGACATGGATGCAGCTGGAAACCATCATTCTTAGCAAACTATCACAAGAACACAAAACCAAACACCGCATGTTCTCACTCATAGGTGGGAACTGAACAATGAGATCACTTGGACTCGGGAAGGGGAACATCACACACCGGGGCCTATCACGGGGAGGGGGGAGGGGGGAGGGATTGCATTGGGAGTTATACCTGATGTAAATGACGAGTTGATGGTTGCAGCACAGCAACATGGCACAAGTATACATATGTAACAAACCTGCACGTTATGCACATGTACCCTAGAACTTAAAGTATAATAATAATAAAAAATAAATTAAAAAAAAAAAAAGGAATACAACCATTTGTCTCTTACCTATCTAAGACCTGGAAGCCCCCTCCCCACTTCAAGTCTTCCTGCCTTTGCTTCGAGTTGTCCCGCCTTTCCAGGCTGAACCAATGTTCATCTTGCATATGTTGACTGATGTGTCATGTCTCCCTAGAATGCATAAAACCAAACTGGGCTCTGACCACCTTGGGCACATGTTGTCAGGACTTCCTGAGGCTGTGTCATGGGTGTGCACTCTCAACTTTGGCAAAACAAACTTTCTAAATCGACTGAGACCTGTCTCAGACTTTCGGGGTTCACACCTGCTAATACAACATCCATTCTGCTGCCCATGAATCGAGGAGTGATTTCAACTTTCGAGTCTTATTATTTAAGAAAAACATTTAGTATAGCTGCCATAGATAATGATTCCTCTGATAGATCTGGGCAAAGTAAAGTGAAGACCTTCTAGAAAGGATTCGTCATTCTAGATGCCATTAAGAACATTCATGATTCGTGGGAGGAAGTCAAAATATAAACATTAACAGGTGTTTGGAAGAAGCTGATTACAACCCTCACAAATGATTTTGAGGGGTTCAAGACTTCAGTGGAGCAAGTAACTGCACATGTGGTAGAAACAGAAGAGAACTAGAATTAGAACTGGAGCCTGAAGACATGACTGAACTGCTGCAGTTTCTTATAAAACTTTAATGAATGAAGAGTTGTTTCTTATGCATGGGCAAGGAAAGTGGTTTCTTGAGATGGCAACTACTCCTGGTGAAGATGCTGTGAACACTGTTGAAATGACAACAAAAATTTAGAAAATTACATCAACTGTAGCTGATTTGAGAGGACTGACTTCAATTCTGAAAGAAGTCCTATTGTCGGTAAATTGCTATCAAACAGCAACACATACTACAGAGAAATCTTTTGTGAAAGAGTCAATCAATGTGGTAAACTTTACTATTGTCTTATTTTAAGAAATTGCCACAGCCACCACAACCTTCAGCAACCACCAGCCTGATCGATCAGTCAGTAGCCATTAACATCAAGGTGAGACCCTCCACCCAGCAAAAAGATTAAGACTCACTGAAGGCTCAAGTGATTGTTAGCATTTTTTTTTAAAGCAATAAAGTATTATGCTTAGTGAAATAAGCCAGACACAAAAGGGCAAATTTTGTATGATCCCACTTATATGACATATCTAGAATAGGCAAATTCACAGAGACAGAAAGTAGATTAGAATTGCCAGGGACTGAGAGTAAGGAGAATGGGGAGTTATTATTACTTAGTGGTTACAGAGTTTTTGTTAGGGGGTGATAAAAATGTTTTGGAAATAGGTAGTAGTGATGGTTACACAACACTGTGGATGTAATTAACACCACTGAATTGTGCACTTTAAAAAGGTTAAAATGGCAAAATTTTATGTTATACATATTTTACCATAGTTTTAATAATGTAATATACTAAATTCCACTGAAGTGTACCCTTTAAATGGGCAGTTTGTATGGTCTGTGAATTATTTCTCAATAGAGGTGTTAAAAAACAAATAGAGATGATTTAAAAAAAAACAATTTAAAAATACCTGAGCAATCAAAATAAAAAAGAAGAGGATGGGGATGGGGCGAATAAAAAACAAAGAGCAAGATACACCTAACTATCAAAATTTGCATTACATGTAAGTAGAATAAGCACTTCAATTATAAATACACTTCGTATACTCAAGAAGGTAGAGGAAAGTATGCACATGTTAAGGAGACACATGGAAGATATAAAAAAGATCCAAAACAAACTTGTAAAGATGAAACATACACAGGACAGAAACAGCAGATTGCAAACTGCAGAAGAAAAGATAAGTAAACTTGAAGACATAGCCATAGAAACTATTCTAAATGAAACACAGTGGAAACAAGACTGAAAAATGAACAAAGCATCAGTGAGCTGTGGGACAGCTTCAAGTGGCTTAATATAGATGTAACTGGAAGCGTAGAAAGAGCTAAAGATTTTCATAATTTCATAAAAACTACAATAAACTCAAAGCCAAAGAAACATAAAGAAATATATATCAAGGCATATATATTGTAATCAAATTTCTTAAAACCAATGATAAAGAGAAAATCTTTAAAGCATCCAGAAGAAAAAAAAAATACACTTTATGTATGTAAGAATGACAGCAAAATTCTTGTCAGAAACAATGTAAAAGACAGTGATGAACCACTGTTCGTCAAGTATTAAAGGAAAAGAAAAATCACTGACCTAGAATTCTATACTCAGTGAAAATATCTTTCGAAAGAAAAGGAAGTGAAATAAAAACTTTTCAGACATACCAAACCTGAAATTCATTTCCAGTAGACCTACACACTTGAACTACAATGGAAGATTATATGTTAAATTAAAGCATACAGGCAGAAAGAAAATAACATCAGATAGAAACTCGGCCTACACAAAAGAATTAAGAGCACTGAAATGGTAGATACATAGGTAAATAGAAGAGACTTCCCTTATTATTTAAATCTCTTTAAAAGATAACTCTTTAAACAAAAAAGTTAACAATGTATTCTGAAGTTTTTAATATATGTGTAAATAAAAATATGTCAACAATAGCATAAAGGCCAAGAAGAAACAGAAGTAAACTATTATAATGTTCTTATCTCTTCATGAAGTGGAAAAATGCCACTTTAAGGGAGATTATAAATCAAAGACATACTGTAAACCCTAAAGCAATCAGAAAATGACAAAATGGAGCTATAGCCAATAAACTGACAAAGGAGACATAATGGAATAACAATATACTAAATCCAATGGAAGGCAGAAAAAAAAGGGCACAAAGACTAGGTGGGACAAATAGGAAACAAACAGCAAGATGGCAGATTTTAAATTTTCTAACGAAGAAACCTCGAGGCCCAATCTGCTTTACTAGTAAATTCTTCCAAACATCTACGACAGATAATACCAATAGCACCTAAACTCAGAAGACAGAGAGGTTAACATTTCCCAACTTGTTTAATGAGGCCAGCCATATTCCTGATACCAAAACCTAAAAACAAAAATAAATTACAGACCACTATCTCTTATAAACATAGATGCCAAATTCCTGAACAATACAATAGCAAATCCAATAAAGTGTTATATAAGAAGGATAATAAGTCATGACCTTGCAGAAATGCAAAGTTGGTTTAACATTCAAAAAGCAATGTAATTTGCCACAGTAACTGAATAAAGGAGAAAAACCAAACAAAAATCTCAATAAATGGAGAAAAAGCATTTGATAAAATCATGAATATAACTCTCAAATGAGGAATTAAAGGGAATCCTTCCACCTATTAAAGGGTACCTACAAAAAAATCCACAGTAAACCACAAACTTAACACTGAATTTATTTTTTTCAAAAAATATAGAATTTTTCCCCACTAGATGATCAACAGGCAAGGATGTTCACTGTTATCATTTGTATTCAGTATTGTGTAGAAGGTTCTAGCCAGAATAAGGCAAAGAAAATAAAAGGCAGCAATGTACAAAACAGTAACCAGAACTGGTAAATGAATTTTTCTAAGATTGCAGGATAAAAACAAGGTCAATATACAATAACCAACTTTCTTTCCATATACTAGCAATAAAGACTTAAAAACAAAATTTAAAAATTTGTTACACAATACAAAAGCATGATATTATCAAGGGCAAATTTAACAAATATGTGCAAGACCAGTACATCAAAAACTAAAAAATACTGCTGAGAAAAATTTTTTAAATCCTAAGCAAAAGCAGAGATATGTCATGTTCACAGACCAAAAAACTCTATACTGTCAAGATACCAATGTTCCCTAAATTGACCTATATATTAAATGCAGTCACAAAGATACACATTGTTGTGGGGTTGAGAGATGGAAAACAAGCTTATTCTAAAACATATATGGAAATGCAAAGCACCTAAAAGAGTGAAGACAATATTGGACAAGAATATAGTTGGAAGACTTACATTACTTAATTTCAAGAATTCCATAAAGTTATAGTAATCAACACAGCGTGGCACTGGCATAAAGGTAGACAAACTGACCAACGGAACAAAATAGAGAATCCAGAAATAAAGCCCCACAGAGAAGAACGGATAAACAAATTGTGGTAGATTTGTATAATGGAATAATACAAAACAACAAAAAATATGTGATAACTATAATTTAAAAAGTGGATGAATCTCACAGGCATAATGGTGAGTGAAAGTGGCCAGAGACAAATAAATTTTAAGAACAGGCAAAACACTATCTATGGTGATATAAGTCAGAAACATAATTAAATCTATTGGGGATTATTAACTGGAAGGGGTATGAGGCAGCCTTCTGGGGTGCTGGAAATGTTTTCTATCTAGTTCTGGGTGGTGGTTACAGGGTATAGATACACATGAAAAATAATTGAGCTATAACTTAAAAGTAGTATACTTGATACAATTTGCTGCATGTATATTATTCTACCATAAAGAGAGATACCTGTTAGTTCATTAGTACCCTCTGTTGTTTTCAGTCATGAAGTCAACAAAATTAAGACTTTTATTTGGAAAGTACAGATTATACTAGTATTGGTCAAAGACAGACTATTCCAGCTAAGCAGGGTAATCCTCAAGAATTAAGAGTAACTAAGAGACAGTCTGGAAGTATCAAAGATATTGTTCTGCAGATCTGGAATCAGATACTTCTCTGTTTTCTTTCCCCCCAGCAATGGGTCAAAAAGTGAGATCTAGAATCCAGGTGTTTTGACTTCCTGTATGGTACCATCCTTCCTCCAATTACCACATGCTTTGATGAAAAAACTGTTTATAAACTCCTAGAAAACCTGATAGTAGACTGTATATTCTAAAACCTGCTGCTAATAGATGTCTCTGTAAAATTAACAATAATGACGAACATTTAAATAGCTCTTACTATGTATCAAATACTGTGTTAGGCACTCTACATGCATTATCTGATTTAATCCTTAAAATGCTCTGAAGTGGGTGCATCTTCATTTTACAGAAGATGATGACTGAGGCACAAATAGGTTAAGTCATTTGCCTAAGGTCACACAACTAGTAAGTAGCAGAGGTGGATTCAAATCCAGGCAACCTGATACTAGAGCTTGTGTTCTTAACCACTACAATCCAGCTGTCAGTCACAACGAACATAATCAATCACTGTTTTGTTTCAAGGTGTAAACCTGTACTGTACATTTAAATTTATAATTGTGTAGAGCCAAATCGTAGCTGATCTCTGTCCTCCTTCTGTTCACTATACAACTGTCATCTTTCCTTAAAACTTTCATTCACAGTAACTGCATTGAAAATGTGAGGACATATGGAACCATAGTATAAGCAGCTCACAAGGACACACTGTCTCCTTTAAGGCTTATTTATTGGCCCTTTCCAATTCATGTCTCTTGATTGATACAAGGCAAGATGAAACTATCAGTGTAAGCAAGAAAGTGAATTGTCCAGTTTTCAGGATTCATATTGGGTCACAAATGTCTTGCACATTTGTTTCATGTTTTACAAATTTGTAAAGTGAACAGACTGGTACATGCAGTTGAGGTGCTAAATTATATAGGCCTCAATCCAAAGCTTTAGAAAATTGTTTCTGTATACTAAGTATGTTTTCCAAACCAAAGCTACCTTAATGGCTATTAGGGGATGATGTTTTTTTTCTGTGCCTCACTGTTATCCTCATTATTACAAAGTAATCACATAATGGAAATGAGAAAGGAAAAAAAAAACCCACCAAATTTTTGAATTCAAGGCATTTCCCAATTATGTTAGCCATCATCCATACTTTCTCCACTTTACATCCTGAAAAATATTATCAGATTCCACACTTACAGAATCCACGAGATTTTCTGTTTTGTCAATCAATAATTCCAATCTTTCTCCTCGCTGAGCTACCAGATCTGAAAATATTGGAAAAATAGAAAAGGTCAAGTTTTACATTACATATGTGCTATCGTTATCTTTGTTTTAATTCACATCTGATATAACTTACAAAACTGGTATTCTTGACAGCTCATATTTACTACAGAAGTACTTACGCCTTTAAGCATATGCATGCAGAATAAAATAATTTTTTTAAAAAAAGTAATATAACTTAATGAATACACTGTCTTGGGGCCAAAGGACAGGCATGCTTCACCCACTGGTGACACCACTTGAAAACAAGGACTAGCCCACCTGAAGTCCCCATACCCAGCAAAACTTCACCACAGCCTCCGTAACAACTACACCCTGAGCCACTAAGAAAAATACAGACATGGTTGATGCTGTTTATAGCTGAAGAAATTATACAGACTACACTACTGAATGTACCCATAATCAAAGTCAAAGTGCCCTGCCCAACCAACACCATAGATACACCCTCAGGAAAAAGTCCTTGCATATTAAAGCAAATCTAAAAATTGGAAGAAGTGACCATAGAAATATTATTAACTACACGCTAATAAACTGGAAAACCTAGAAGAAATGGATAAATCCCAGAACACATGCAACCTACCAAGACTGAATCAGGAAGAAATAGAAAACCTGAACAGGCCAGAAATGAGTAATGCGATTGAATCAGTAATAAAGTCTCCCAACAAAACCAAAACAATGCCCAGAATCAGCTGGCTTCACTGCAGAACTCCATGCAACTTACAGAGAAGAACTAACATCACTTCTCAAACTATGCCAAAAAGTTCAAGAGAAGGGAATTCTCTCTAACTCATTCTATAAGGCCAGCATTACCCTGATACCAAAACCTGACAAGGACTCAACAAAAAAACAAAACTGCAGGCTAACATCCCTGACGATCACAGATGCAAAAATCCTCAATGAAATACTAGCAAACCAAATCAAACATCACATCAAAAAGATAATACACCATGATCAAGTGGGATTTATCCCAGGGATGCAATGATGATTCAATGCATGCGAATCAATAAATATGAAACATTCCATCAACAGAATGAAGAACAAAAGCCACATGATCACCTTAATAGATGCAGAGAAAGCATCTGATAAAAAAAAGCATGTGATAAAATTCAACATCTCAGGGTGGCAAGATGACCGAATAGGAACAGCGCTGGTCGGCAGCTCCCAGTGAGATCAATGAAGAAGGTGGGTGATTTCTGCATTTCCAACTGAGGTACCCGGTGCATCTCATTGGGACTGGTTAGACAGTGGGTGCAGCCCACAGAGGGCAAACCAAAGCAGGGTGGGGTGTTGCCTCATCCAAGAAGCACAAGGGGTCGGGAACTCCCTCACCTAGCCAAGGGAAGCCGTGAGGGACTGTGCCATGAGGAATGGTGCACTCCGGCCCAGATACTACGCTTTTCCCACAGTCTTCGCAATCTGCAGACCAGGAGATTCCCTTGGGTGCCTATGCCACCAGGGCCCTGGGTTTCAAGCACAAAACTGGGTGGTCATTTGGGCAGACACTGAGCTAGGTGCGGAAGATTTTTTTCATACCCCAGTGTTGCCTGGAACGCCAGCGAGGCATAACTGTTCACTCCCCTGGAAAGGTGGCTGAAGCCAGGGAGGCAAGTGGTCTAGCTCGGCATATTCCACACCCACGGAGCCCAGCAAGCTAAGATCTACTGGCTTGAAATTCTTGCTGCCAGCACAGCAGTCTGAAGTCGACATGGGATACTCGAGCTTGGTGAAGGGAGGGGCGTCTGCCATTACTGAGGCTTCAGTAGGCAGTTTTCCCCTCACTGTATAAACAAAGCGGCCAGAAAGTTTGAACTGGGCAGAGCCCACCACAGTTCCCCAAAGTCGCTGTGGCCAGACTGTCGCTCTGAATTCCTCCTCTCTGGGCAGGGCATCTCTGAAAGAAAGGCAGCAGCCCCAGCCAGGGGCTTATAGATAAAACTCCCATCTCCTTGGGATAGAGCACCTGGGGGAAGGGGTGGCTGTGGGCTCAGCTTCAGCAGACTTAAACGTTCCTGCCTGCCAGCTCTGAAGAGAGCAGTGGCTCTCCCAGCACAGCGCTTGAGCTCTGCTAAGGACAGACTGCCTCCTGAAGTGGGTCCCTGAGTTCCGTGCCTCCTGAATGGGAGATATCTCCCAGCAGGGGTCGACAGACATCTCATATGGGAGTGCTCCGGCTGGCATCTGGCAGGTGCCCCTCTGGGACGAAGCTTCCAGAGGAAGGAACGGGCAGCAATCTTTGCTGTTCTGCAGCCTCCGCTGGTGATACCCAGGCAAACAGGGTGTGGAGTGGACCTCCAGCAAACTCCAACAGATCTGCAGCAGAAAGGCCTGTTAGAAGGAAAACTAACAAACAGAAAAGAATAGCATCAACATCCACAAAAAGGACGTCCACACAGAAACCCCATCCGCAGGTCACCAACATCAAAGACCAAAGGTAGATAAATCCATGAAGATGAAGAAAAACCAGTGCAAAAAGGCTGACAATTTCAAGAGAAAAAACTGGATGGAGAATGACTTTGATGAATTGACAGAAGTAGGCTTCAGAAGGTGGATGATAACAAACTCCTCTGAGCTAAAGGAGCATGTTCTAACCCAGTGCAAGGAAACTAAGAATCTTGAAAAAAGGTTAGAGGAATTGCTAACTAGAATAACCAGTTTAGAGAAGAACATAAATGACCTGATGGAGCTGAAAAACACGGCACAAGAACTTTGTGAAACATACACAAGTATCAACAGCTGAACTGATCAAGTGGAAGAAAGGATATCAGAGATTGAAGATCAACTTAATGAAATGAAGCATGAAGACCAGATTAGAGAAAAGATAATGAAAATGAATGAACAAAGGCTCCAAGAAATATGGGACTATATGAAAAGACCAAACCTATGTTTGGTTGCTGTACTTGAAAGTCACAGGGAGAATGGAACCAAGTTGGAAAACATTCTTTAGGATATTATCCAGGAGAACTTTCTCAACCTAGCAAGACAGGACAACATTCAAATTTGGGAAATACAGAGAACACCACAAAGATACCCCTCGAGAAGAGCAACCCCAAGACACATATCGTCAGATTCACCAAGGATGAAATGAAGGAAAAAATGTTAAGGGCAGCCAGAAAGAAAGGTTGGGTTACCCACAAAGGGAAGCCCATCAGACTAACAGCGGATCTCTCAGCAGAAACCCCACAAGCCAGAAGAGAGTGGGGGCCAATATTCAACATTCTTAGAGAAAAGAATTTTCAACCCAGAAATTCATATCCAACCAAACTAAGCTTCATAAACGAAGGAGAAATAAAATCCTTTACAGACAAGCAAATGGTGACAGATTTTGTCACCACCAGGCCTGCCTTACAAGAAGTCCTGAAGGAAGCATTAAATATGGAAAGGAAAAACCAGTACCAGCCACTGCAAAAGCATACCAATCTGTAAAGACCATCGACACTATGAAGAAACTGCATCAACTAACGAGCAAAATTGCCAACTAGCATTATAATGACAGGATCCAATTCAGACATAACAATATTAACCTTAAATGTAAATGGGCTAAATGCCCCAAATAAAAGACACATACTGGCAAATTGAATAAAGAATCAAGACCCATCAGTGTGCTGTATTCAGGAGACCCATCTCACGTGCAGAGACACACATAGACTCAAAATAAAGGAATAGAGGAATATTTACTAAGCAAATGGAAAGCAAAAAACAAACAAACATAAAAAGCAGGGGTTGCAATCCTAGTCTCTGATAAAACAGACTTTAAACCAACAAAGATCAAAAGAGACAAAGAAGACCATTACATAATGGTAAAGAGATCAATGTAACAAGAAGAAGAACTAACTATCCTAAATATATATGCACCCAATACAGGAGCACCCAGATTCATAAAGCAAGTCCTTAGAGACCTACAAAGAGACTCAGACTATCACACAATAACAGTAGGAGACTTTAACACCCCATTGTCAATATCAGATTGAGACAGAAAATTAACAAGGATATTAAGGACTTGAACTCAGCTCTGGACCAAGAGGACCTAATAGACATCTACAGAACTCTCCAAGCCAAATCAACAGAATATACATTCTTCTCAGCACCACATCACACTTATTCTAAAATTGATCACATAATTGGAAGTAAAACACTCCTCAGCAAATGCAAAAAATGGAAATCATAACCAACAGTCTCTCAGACCACAGTGCAATCAAATTAGAACTCAGGATTAAGAAACTCAATCAAAACTGCACAACTACATGGAAACTGAACAACCTGCTCCTGAATGACTACTGGGTAAATAATGAAATTAAGGCAGAAATAAATAAGTTTTTTGAAACCAATGAGAACAAAGATACAACATGCCAGAATCTCTGGGACAGAGCTAGGGCAGTATTGAGAAGGAAATTTATAGCACTAAACGCTCACAGCAGAAACTGGGAAAGACTTAAAATCAACACCCTAACATCACAATTAAAAGAACTAGAGAAGTAAGGGCAAACAAATTCAAAGCTAGCAGAAGACAAGAAATAACTAAGATCAGAGCAGAACTGAAGGAGACAGAGACATGAAAAACCCTCCAAAAAGAATCAATGAATCCAGGAGCTGTTTTTTGAAAAGATTAACAAAATAGACTGCTAGGAGACTAATAAAGAAGAAAAGAGAAAAGAATCAAATAGACACAATAAAAAATGATAAACGGGATATCACCATTGATCCCAGAGAAATACAAACTACCATCAGAGAATACAATAAACACCTCTACGCAAGTAAACTAGAAAATCTGGAAGAAATGCATAAATTCCTGGACACATACACCCTCCCAAGACTAAACCAGGAAGAAGTCAAATCCCTGAATAGAACAATAACAAGTTCTGAACTTGAGGCAGTAATAGCTTACGAAGCAAAAAAAGTCCAGGACCAGAAGGATTCACAGCCGAATTCTACCAGAGGTTATAAAGAGGAGCTGGTACGATTCCTTCTGAAACTATTTCAAACAATAGGGAAAGAGGGACTCCTCCCTAACTCATTTTATGAGGCCAGCATCATCCTGATACCAAAACCTGGCAGAGACACAACAAAAAAAGAAAATTTCAGGCCAATATCCCTGATGAACATCGATGTGAAAATCCTCAATAAAATACTGGCAAAACGAATCCAGCAGCATATCAAAAAGCTTATCCACCACGATCAAGCGGGCTTCATCCCCGGAATGCAAGACTGATTCAACATATGCAAATCAATAAATGTAATCCATCACATAAAAAGAACCAACGACAAAAACCACATGATTATCTCAACAGATGCGGAAAAGGCCTCTGATAAAATTCAACACCGCTTTATGCTAAAAACTCTCAATAAATTAGCTATTGACGGAACGTATCACAAAATAATAAGAACTACTTATGACAAACCCACAGCCAATATCATACTGAATGGGCAAAAGCTGGAAGCATTCCCTTTGAAAACCAGCACAAGGCAAGGAGCCCTCTCTCACCACTCCTATTCAACATAGTATTGGAAGTTCTGCCCAGGGCAATCAGGCAAGAGAAAGAAATAAAGGGTATTCAAATAGGAAGAGAGGAAGTCAAATTGTCTCTCTTTGCAGATGACATGATTGTATATTTAGAAAACCCCATCGTCTCAGTCCAAAACCTCCTTAAGCTGATAAGCAACTTCAGCAAAGTATCAGAATGCAAAATCAATGTGCAAAAATCACAAGCATTCCTACACACCAATAAAAGACAAACAGAGGGCCAAATTATGAGTGAATTCCCATTCACAATTGCTACAAAGAGAATAAAATACCTAGAAATACAACTTACAAGGGATGTGAAGGACCTCTTCAAAGATAACTACAAACCACTGCTCAAGGAAATAAGAGAGGACACGAATGAATGTAAAAACATTCCATGTTCATGGAGAGGAAGAATCAGTATAGTGAAAATGGCCATATTGTCCAATGTAATTTATAGTTTCAATGCTATCCCCATCCAGCTACCATTGACTTTCTTCACAGATTTAGAAAAAACTACTTTAAATTTCATTTGGAACCAAAAAAGAGTCCATATAGCCAAGACAATCCTAAGCAAGAAGAACAAAGCTGGAGACATCACACTACCTGACTACCAACTATACTACAAGGTTACAGTAACCCAAACAGCATGGTACTGGTACCAAAACAGAGATGTAGACCAATGGAACAGAACAGAGGCCTCAGAAATAATACCACACAACTACAACCATCTGATCTTTGACAAACCTGACAAAAAAAAGAAATGGGGAAAGGATTCCCTATTTAATAAACAGTGTTGGGAAAACTGGCTAGCCATATGCAGAAAACTGAAACTGGACCCCTTCCTTACACCTTATACAAAAATTAACTCAAGATGGATTAAAGACTTAAACGTAAGACCTAAAACCATAAAATCCCTAGAAGAAAACCTAGGCAATACCATTGAGGACATAGGCATGGGCAAAGACTTCATGACTAAAACACCAAAAGCAATGACAACAAAAGCCAAAATTGACAAATGGGATCTAATTAAACTAAAGAGCTTCTGCACAGCAAAAGAAACTATCATCAGAGTGAACAGGCAACCTACAGAATGGGAGAAAATTTTTGCAATCTATCCATCTGACAAAGGGCTAATATCCAGAATCTACAAGGAACTTAAACAAATTTACAAGAAAAAAACAACCCCATCAAAAAGTGTGTGAAGGGTATGAAAAGACACTTCTCAAAAGAAGACATTTATGTGGCCAACATATTAATAAAAGCTCGTCATCACTGGTCATTAGAGAAATGCAAATCGAAACCACAATGAGATACCCTCTCACACCAGTTACAATGGCGATCATTAAATGGCAATCATTAAAAAGTCAGGAAACAACAGATGTTGGAGAGGATGTGGAGCAACAGGAACACTTTTACACTGTTGGTAGAAGTGTACATTAGTTCAACCATTGTCAAAGTGTGGCGATTCCTCAAGGATCTAGAACTGGAAATACCATTTGACCCAGCAATCCCATTGCTGGGTATATACTCAAAGGATTATAAATCATTTTACTATAAAGACACATGCACACTTATGTTTATTGCAGCACTATTCACAATAGCAAAGACTTCAAACCAACCCAAATGCCCACCAATGATAGACTGGATAAAGAAAATGTGGCACATATACACAATGGAATACTATGCATCCATAAAAAAGGATGAGTTCATGTCCTTTTCAGGGACATGAATGAAGCCAGAAACCATCATTCTCAGCAAAGTAACAAAGGAACAGAAAACCAAACACCGCATGTTCTCACTCATAAGTGGGAGTTCAACAATGAGAACACATGGACACAGGGGCCTGTTGTGGGGTGGGGGTGGGGGGCTGGGGAGAAATAGCATTAGGAGAAATACCTAATGTATTTCTGGGTGCAGCAAACCACCATGGCATGTGTACACCTATGTAACAAACCTACACATTCTACACATGTATCCCCAAACTTAAAGCATAATAATAAAAAAAAAGAGCAAATGTGTAACATAGAAATTGCAATGGGTCAGGGTGAAACATTTCCATTTTCATCCCTAATTGTAGCCATATGATGACATAGCTCAAAAGGAAAATAGGATATTCTACTTTTATCTATTCAAATAAAAATATATAGTTCAAGGTATCAAAAAAAATTCAACATCTCTCCATGATAAAAACTCTCAAAAAACTAGGCATAGAAGGAACATCCCTCAACATGATAAAGGCTATTTATGACAAACTCACAGCTATCATCATACTGAATGGGAAAAACTAAAAGCCTTTCCTCTAAGAACTGGAAAACTCTCACCACTCCTATTCAACATAGTACTGGAAGGATGCCCAGTTTCACTACTCCTATTCAACACAATACTGAAAGTCCTAGCCAGAGCAATCACGCAAGAGAAAGAAATAAGGGCATCCCAATTGAAAAAGAGGAAGTTAAATTATCTCTCTTTGCAGATGACATGATCTTATATCTAAAAGACCCTAAAGACTCCACCAAAAAACTCCCAGATATGATAAATATATTCAGTAAAGTTGCAGAATAGAGAATCAACATACAAAACTCCGTAATGTTTCTACGCACCAATAATGAACTTGGTGAAATAAAACTTTATGAAATCAAGAAGGCAATCCCATTTATAATAGTTATGAAAATACAAAATATCGGCCGGGCGCGGTGGCTCAAGCCTGTAATCCCAGCACTTTGGGAGGCCGAGACGGGCGGATCACGAGGTCAGGAGATCGAGACCATCCTGGCTAACACGGTGAAACCCCGTCTCTACTAAAAAATACAAAAAACTAGCCGGGCGAGGCGGCGGGCGCCTATAGTCCCAGCTACTCGGGAGGCTGAGGCAGGAGAATGGCGTGAACCCGGGAGGCGGAGCTTGCAGTGAGCTGAGATCCGGCCACTGCACTCCAGCCTGGGCGACAGAGCGAGACTCCGTCTCAAAAAAAAAAAAAAAAAAAAAAAAGAAAATACAAAATATCGAAGAATAAATTTAACAAGGAGGTGAAAGACTCCTACAAGTAAAACTACAAAACAGTGATGAAAAAACTGAAGATGACACAAAGATACAGAAAGACATCTTATGGTCATGGATCATAAGAATGTATATTATTAAAATGACCATAAGCCCAAAGCAATCTACAGATTCAATGCAATCTCTATCAAAGTACCAATGTCATTTTTCACAGAAACAGAAAAAACAATCCTAAAATTAGTATTTCAGGAACCAAAAGAGTCCAAATAGCCAAAGCAATCCTGAGCAAAATGGACAAAGCTGGAGGCATCACACTACCTGACTTCAAAACATATTACAAGGCTACAGTAACCAAAACAGCAAGGTTTGGTATAAAAACAGATACAAGGTCGATGGAATAGAATAGTGAAAGTCAGACATTGATCCACATAGTATAGCCACACATATATAGGCAACTGATTTTCAACAAGGGTGCCAAGAATGTACACTGGGGGCCGGGCGCGGTGGCTCAAGCCTGTAATCCCAGCACTTTGGGAGGCCGAGACGGGCGGATCACGAGGTCAGGAGATCGAGACCATCCTGGCTAACACCGTGAAACCCCGTCTCTACTAAAAATACAAAAAACTAGCCGGGCGAGGTGGCGGGCGCCTGTAGTCCCAGCTACTCCGGAGGCTGAGGCAGGAGAATGGCCTAAACCCGAGAGGCGGAGCTTGCAGTGAGCTGAGATCCGGCCACTGCACTCCAGCCCGGGCTACAGAGCAAGACTCCGTCTCAAAAAAAAAAAAAAAAAAAAAGAATGTACACTGGGGAAAGGATACTCCCTTCAATACATGGTATTGGGAAAACTGGATATCCATATGTGGAAGAATTACTGGACCTCTGTCTCTCATCACATACAAAAATCAACCAAGATAGATTAAAGACTTAAATTTAAGACCCAGAACTATAAACCTACTAGAAGAAAACATAGGGAAAACACTTCAGAACACTGGTCTAGGAAATGATTTTGTGGCTAACACACCTCAAAAGGACAGGTAATGAAAAGAAAAATAGACAAATAGGACTATATAAACAAAAAAAGCTTTTGCACAGCGAAGGAAATAATCAACAGAGTGAAGAGACAACCAGTTGAATGGGAGAAAATAGTTGCAAACTATTCATTTGATATGGCAATAATATCCAGAATACATAACGAACTCAACAGGAGATATACAAATAATCCCCTTAAAAAGTGGGCAGACGACATGAATAACCACTTCTCAAAAGAAGACATACAAATGGCCAAAAGGTATATGAAAAAAATGTTCAACATCATAGAAATGCAAATAAAAGCCAAAATGAGATATCATGTTACCACAGCAGTTAGAATGGTTACTAAAAAGACACAAAATAACAGATGTTGGCTAGGATGAAGAAAAAAAAAAACAAAAAACACTTACACACTGTTGGTGAGAAAGTAAACTAGTGTAGCTACTATGGAAACTAGTGTGGAGATTTCTCCAAAAACTAAAAATTAAACTACCATATGATCCAGCAATCCTACTACTGGGTATTTATGCAAAGGAAAAGAAACCAGTGTATAAAAGGGATCTGCACTTGCATATTTATTGCATCCCTATTCACAATAGCAAAGATATGGAGTCAACCTAAGTGTCCATGAATGCATGAATGCATAAAGAAAATGTAGTATATAAACACAATGGAATACTATTTGACCATGAAAAAGAATGAAGTCATGTCATTTACAGCAACATGGATGTAACTGGAGGTTATTATGTTAAGTGATATAAGGCAGGCATGGAAAGATAAATATCACATGTTCTTACTCACATGTGGGAATTAAAACAGTTGATCTCATGGAGGTAGCCAATAGTGTAATAGATACCAGAGGCTACGAAGGGTGTGGGTATGCGGGGCAGAGCAGGGAATATGAGAGGTTGGTTAATAGGTACAAACATACAGTTAAATAGAAGGAATAAGTTCTAATGTTTGACAGCAGAGTAGGGTTCACTGAAGTTAACAACAGTGTATTATATATTTCAAAATAGCTAGAGAGAGAATTTGAAATGTTCCCATCACACAGAAATTATAAATTATTGAGCTGATGGACACCCCAAATATCCTGACTTGATCAGTCTTTACATGTAACAAAATATCACACATACCCCATAAATGTGTACAAATATTATGTATCAAGTAAATAAAAGACACTAGACAGCTAGCTCTCTTTTCCTTGCCCTGTGGGAGAACAGAGAGAGAAAATGCAGTCTGCAAGCCAGAAAGAGAGCCCTTACCAGAACCTGACCGTACTGGCACCGTGATCTTGTACTTCTAGCCTCCAGAAATGTGAGAAAATAAATTTCTGTTGTTTAAGCCACTATGTCTATGGAATTTTGTTATGGCAGCCAGAGCTAAGACAAATGATCTCAATTAATAACCTAACAACTTAACTTTCCACCTTACGGATCTAGAAAAGAAGGGTAAACTAAATCCAAAGCTAGCAGTGGGAAGGAAATAAATATTAGGGTGAAAAAATTAAACAGAAAAACTATAGAAAAAAATGTATGAAACCAGAAGTTGGTTCTTTAGAAAGATCAAAAAAATGGACAAACCTTTACATAGAATGACCAAGTAAAACAGAGAGAAAACTCAAATTACTAAAATCAGGAATGAAAAAGGAGACATCACCACCAAACTTACAAAATGAAAAGGATCTTAGGGAAATTCTATGAACAGGAGTATGTAAATAAATTAGGTAACTTAGATGAAATGCACAAATTCCTAGAAAGATACAAACCGCTAAACAGACTCAAGAAATAAAAAAATCTGAATAGAGCTACAGCAAGTATAGAGACTAAATCAGTAATTTTAAAACCTCAGGCTGGGCACGGAGGCTCACGCCTGTAATCCTAGCACTTTGGTAGGCTGAGGCAAGTGGATCGCTTGAGCCCAGGAGTTTGAGACTAGCCTGGGCAACATGGCAAGACCTTGTCTCTACACAAAAACCAAAAAACAAAAATTAGCCGGGCGTGGTGCCACATGCCTGCAGTCCCAGCTGCTGGTGAGGCTTAGGTGGGAAGATTACCTGAGTCTAGGAGGTCAAGACTGCAGGTAACTCTCCCACCAAGGGAATGAAAGAGGAATTAGAGAGGATTGTGTCACTGCACTCCAGTCTGGGTGACAGCGAGACCCCGCCTCAGGAAACAAAAACAAAACCAAAAAAACTTCACACAAAGAAAAGCCCAAGCCCAGGTGGCTTCAGAGGTGAATTCTACCAAACATTTCAAGAAGAATTAATACAAAACTTTCACAAACTCTTTCCAAAATAGAAGAAAAGGGGAACACTTCTTGACTCATTCTATGAGCCCAGCATTACCCTGGTATCAAAACCAAACAAAGACATCACAAGAAAAGAAAACGACAGACCAACAACTCTTAAAAATACAGACATTTAACAAATCCTCAACAGACTACTAGCAGTATGAATCCAATAATATGCAAAAAGGACTATACACCATGATGCAGTGTGATTTATTTCAGAAACACAAGGTTGGTTTAATATCTGAAAATCAATTATTATAATATATCATATTAATAAAGAACAAAACCATCATTTCAATAGATGTAAAAAAAGTTGACAAAATCCAACACTGTTTAATGATAAAATCACTCAACGAACAAGAAAAAGAAACTTCCTCAACCTGATAAAGGACATCTATGAAAAACCTCATACTTAATTGTGAAAGACTCTTCAGGATCTCCCTAAGAGCAGGAATAAGACAATGATGTCCACTCTTACCACTTCTATTCAACATTATACTGGAGGTTCTAGCTAGGGCAATTAAGCAATAAAAAGAAATGAAAAGCATCCAGATTGAAAAGGAACAATTAAAACTATCTCTATTCGCAAGTAGCATGATTCTATATAGAGAAAATCCTAAGGAAACTATTAAAAAGTTATTAGAACTAATAAATGAGAACAACAAGGTTGTATGATAGAAGACCAATTTATAAAAATCAATAAAATTTCTATACATTGGTACTGAACAATCCAAAAATGAAACAGAAAAATTCCATTTACAATAGCATAAAAAAAAATACTTAGGAACAAGGCAAGAAGGATGTTAGAAGAGATATTGTTAAAGAAAAATTATTCTGATACTTGTTAAAAAATGGTAAGGCAGATTTTGAGATTACTGCAATAGAGGTCAAGGCTATCACAATGGAGGGGAGAGATTGAGCTCAACTCCTAATGCAACCAAGACCAGTGGGGATTTGTGGCCTATGAACAGAGTGAGGGGGTCAGAAGATGGAAAATTACTAAGAGGAGACATCAAGGGCAAGGGCATTCTCTCTAAACTGGCCTAACAGGATTCCTGCTAAAAGCTGGCTGGACTTATATATCAAATATAGGGGATGAGGAACTTGATCAAGGGTGGGGTATTAGCAGGATTCTTTGCTAAGACTTCCTTAGGCAGGCCAAGGATAGAGCCCAAGGATGAGACCTAGTTTAAAAGAGTGCTCAGAGGAGCTTGTCTAAAACTTGGTGAAGCAGAGTCTTTGTCATGTAAGACTTGCATACTGAAAACTATAAAACATTGTTGGAAAAAATTAAAGAAAATCTAAATGAATAGGAAGAAAGCCCATGTTCATGGATCAAAAGTTTAATATTGTTAAAATGGCTCCCCTAATTGATCTATAGATTCAACACAATCCCTATCAAAATCCCAGATAGCTTTTTTTTGCAGAAATTGACAAGCTCATCCTAAAGTTCAGGAAAATGAAAGGTACCCAGAATAGTCAAGGTAATTTTGAGAAAGAATAAAGTTTGAAGACTAATATTTCCTGATTTTAAAACTACAAAACTATAATAATCATGACAGCCTGGTACTGGCATAAAGATAAATTGAACAGAATTGAAGGTCCAGAAATAAAGCCATACATCCATTGATAACTAATTTTTTATAAGAATGCTAAGATCATTCAACAGGGAAAGAAAAGCCTTTTCAGCAAATGGTTCTGGAACAACTGTATATACATACTCAAGATAGTTAAGTTGGATCTCTTCTGTATTCCATACATAAACATTAACTCAAAATAGATCACAGACCTAAATGTAAGAGTTAAAACTAGTCTTAGAAGAAAACAAAGGAGTAAATCTCCATGATCTTGGTTTAGGCAATGGTTTCTTAGATATGATATTCAAAGCACAAACAACTAAAGAAAAAAATAAATCGAACCTCATAAAAACTGTTGTGCTTCAAAGAACACCATCAAGAAAATGAAAATACAACCCACAGAATAGAGCAAAATATTTGAAAATCATGTATCTGATAAGGGTCTAGTATCCAGAATATATAAAGTACTCTTATAGCTCAACCATAAAAAGACAAATCACCCACTTAAAAACAATGAAGTATTTTTAAATAGACATTTCTCCAAAGGTAAAGAAAATATACAAATGGGCCATAAGCACATGAAAAAATGCTCAACATCATTAGTCACCAGGGAAATGCAAATCAAAATCACAATAAAATACCATTTCATTAGACTGGGTATAATCAAAAAAGATACATTTTGGCAACGATGTGGAGAAATCAGAATCCTCATACATTGCTATTAGGAATGTATAATGGTACAGTCACTTTAAGAAAGTTTGGCCCTTCCTCAAAATGTTGAAGAGTTGCCATGTGATCCAGCAATTCTATTCCTAGGTATGTAAACAAGAGAACCAAAAACATATATATATATATGCTCACACAAAAACTTGTACACAAATGTTCATAGCAGCATTATTTATAATAACTAGACCATGAACTAATGACTAGATACATAAAATACATTAATGCAATGGAATTATTAGTCATACAAGAGAAGTACTGATTTATGCTATGACATGAATGAACCTCACAATCATTATGCTAAGTGAACGAAGACACAAAAGGCCACATGTTACAAGATTCCATTTATACAAAATGTCAAGAATAGGCAAATTTATGAAGATGAAAAGGGAATTAATTGTTGCTTAGGTCTGAGAGTTGAGGAGAAATGAGGAGTAACTGCAAATGAGTACAGGGTTTCATTTAGGGATGATAAAAACGTTACAAAATTGATTGCACCAATGGTTGCACAATTCTGTGAATATAGTAACCACTGACTATACTTGAAATGGGTGAATTATATGATATGTGAATTATATTTCAATTAAGCTGTTAAAAAAATGAAAGGGAATTAACTGGGAATGTTCTTGTCACATTTTAAATTTGCTGTTTCTGTAACTCTAAAAATAAATAAGTCATTTAAAAGGAGTTGATTAAAAATGTTTTTTCTGGACACTTTATGCGACTGCAATAAATAATATTGTAGCAATTGTCTGCCTCCACTTTCAGGCAAAATAAATACATTTGGTGACCAAAAAAAAGAGTAAAACAAATAGTAGTTGTCTCAACAGATTCTCTAGTCTCTATCTAGATATATAATTAAAACTAAAATCAAAGGAAATCACTTTAAATAGCTGAGACATACATATCAAGAACCACGAAAATGTTTCCGCATTTTGATTGTTAATTCCATTCCTGATAATTAATCTCAAGAAAATAAGAAAAACATAATAGGCACAAAGACATAACAGTACTGTTACTATAGCATAAACTTCTACATCAGTCCTACTTAACAGTGTTTGCAACTGGTTGACTAAGTCTCTAAGCATACTGTTCAGGCTAATTGACATTATTTTCATAGCAAGAGGGCCTCAATGAAGGAAGCACAACATTGATTGACATTCTTCAGCAAGCTCCTTATCTGGCTGCAAAACAGCACTCTGAGTAACACTGTGCTAAAGAACCCATGCATCCAAAATTCAGGCAAGGTTAGGTAACCTGTGATACATTAACTCAGCAAAATACTGCATGACCAAACTGACCAAATTATTCTAAACTGCTGAATTATCATAAGGTTCTTAGAAATTAGTCTCGCTAAGCAAAGTAATAAATTTAGAATGAAGAATAGTTGCAAGGACAAAGAAGAAACCATTTGCACAAGCAGACAGTATCATAGGTGTCTCAGCTGACAATTAACTCCCAATGGTAAGAATAAGGAAGTGCTATTTTGGCTTCTCTAGAATAATTTGACCCCAGTCAAGTAATCTTTATTATTTTTGCCCACATGTATGAAACTATGCCATGAAACATACCTATGTTTCTGACCATGATTCCTTTCAGTTCATCCACTTGGGCTTGAGTCTCCATCACTTTGTCTAGGCCCTTATTCTCAGAGTGATGCTTCTATAAGAAAATAAGTTTTAACTTACGGTACCCAGACATTATTTACAATAGGAAAACATAAATAAAGGGAATGACAATTTACACTGAGGAATGCTATAAAATTATGTCTCTATTGATATAAAAGATACATGTCACTTCACTGGAAAAATGTTACAATACCCAGGAAAAAATACGGGCAGCATAAAAAAATGCTTCTATACAAACTATAAGTATATAGTCTAAAAATTACCTTATTTTAAATAAAATAAAAATAAATATTATATCAAATATACATGTGACTT
The DNA here is from genome assembly GCF_043159975.1 of Macaca nemestrina. Classification (NCBI taxonomy): domain Eukaryota; kingdom Metazoa; phylum Chordata; class Mammalia; order Primates; family Cercopithecidae; genus Macaca; species Macaca nemestrina. Next base: position 163,343 of record NC_092145.1, read on the forward strand.
ATGGGGCAGAGATTTGGGGGCATATATAATCTGTGCTCAGACAAGGAAGAAAGGAGAAAAAAGACTGTAGTTGGGGCAGTGGGGGAAAGAATGCTGCAAAATCATTCCCCACTTCTTGAGTATGATGAGGTAGGGGCTGGCCCAGCTTCTTAGCATCTGTTCTTGTATCTGCCAGGATCACAACATATAAACTATTTTTATTGGCTTCTCACAGGATCTAGAATCTAAGACACTGATAATTTATATTTTGAAATTATTATCCATAGCTAGCAATTACGGGATGCTTAATACACAATGTTCCAGTCATTTCATTGTGTTAAGTGCTTCAAACGGGATATTACTTAATCCACCCCAAAACTCTATGAAACGATGCTATTATTATCTCTATTTACAGATGAAGGAACAGGTAGAGATTTTGTTCAGAAGGTCACACAGATCTGGAGCTAATGACAAATAGGTTAATTTGAAAGTATTGTTTCTAGCTGACCCTATTTACTTTTGACTAAGCACTGGTATTTTTGTTGTTGGTAGTGTTTTATACAGTTATACATAGATGAACATTTCCTAGTGGGGAGTATGAAACAAACCAACTGCTTGAATAATAAAGGTTTATAAGTAACCAATTTAAAAAGCCTTTATTGCCAGAAGAGTATGTGTGTGTGTGTGTATGTGTGTGCCTGTGTGTATAAAATTTAGAAATGTAATACTCAGTATTAAAAACACAAGAGAAGTGAAAGTATTCAATTACAATACATCATTTTTTTTAACTCACAACAAAATCATACCTAGAGCTTAGGTCTTTATACTCAAATAGTTTCGTGGATAAAAGGGAAGCATTTTGAAAGGTGTCTGACATCATGAAAATATAAATTAAAACCACAATGAGATACCATTACGCATCAACTGGAATGGCAAAACTTAAGACCACATCAAGTATTGGCAAGGATGCAGAGACACTGGAACTGCTGGTGAGAATATAAAATGGTACAACCACTTTGGAAAAAAAAAGTGATGATTTTTTTTTTTTAATTACACACCACCTACCATATGACCCAGCAATTCCATTCCTAGGTATTTATCAAAGAGAAATAAAAACATATGTCTACACAAAGACATACATGGAGATTCACAGCAGCTTTATTCATGATAGCTGAAAACTGGAAGCAACCCAAATATCCAGCAACAGGTAAACGGATAAACAAATTGTGGTATATGCATATACTACTACTTAGCAAAAAGGGCGACAAACTACTGATTTATACAACATGGAAGAATATCAAAAGCCTTACACTGAGTGAAACAATCAAGACACAAAAAAGTACATACTGTATGATTCTATTTACAGAAAGTTCTATAAAAGACAAAATTAATTTATAGTGATAGAAAACAGATCAGTGGTTGCCTGGGGCAGAGTGTGGGGGAGGGGACCGACATAAGGGAATTTTTAGGGAGATTAAAATGCTGTCTTGAGTACAGTGGTATTTCACAGGTATAAACACATGTAAAACCTCACGAAGCTGATAATTATGGACTCATACAGATGAAGAGAGTTTCAAATTATTAATTTGGGTTGTTAGAAAATTAAATTTGCCTCATGGAAGGGTAGAAGGTTTATGTACAGGTTAAAAGATCATTTGGCATGTTGAACACATTTAAGCATCAGATGGGTAGTTGAACTAGATGATCTTTAATGCTCTTCCGATCATGAGACACTATGACCACTATTAATAGAGAATACAGAGATAATAAAGAATATCACTGTTTTCTACCCTAAAATTGCCCCTTTACATTTTTTTAATCAGGGAAGTTTTATTATGTTGACTTACAGTAACACAATCAGAAAACTATATTGCAGGTCAGGGCCCCCTAGATTCATAGCATTTGAAGGTAATAAAGAAGATAAAAATCAAAATACCTTATCCTGAGAAAGATCTTACCAGCTGTGCAGCCAAGACACTGGAGAACTCGCTATTCATGGCATATGGAAGTGCTGTCTGTGCTCTTGAACCATAAGTAGTCTGGAACCTCTTCTTTATCTCATTCAGAAAATTAAAGGCTCGAGAACGTTCAAAATCCTGAAAAGAGATCAACACAGAACTCACATTTAGAAAGTAAACAAAAATGATGTGAGTGATTAAGAACAACAATAAAAAATAGCTAACATTGATTGAGCAATGATTCTATGAGGAGGAACTAGCAATGATCCTATCTTAAAGATAAGTAAAGGAAGGCCCTGAAAAAGTAACTAACTTGTCCAAAGGTCCAACAACTAGTAAATGAAAGAGCTGAGAGTGAATCCAGATATATCCGGTCATTGACAACTGAAGATAATGATAATTATCAACTTCTTGACATCAGGAATTGGGTTTTACTTCCTCCATATATTTTATAGGATCTATTAGAAGGCCCAGCACAAGAATATGTTTAATAAATCCCATAATAATCATAGAGTCTTTCATACACACAGATACTACTACTGATATTAACTTCAAATTGAATTTTTTCAATAGTGGTGGTACATTTGAAAAGATCAAGTGACATACTCATGTCTAATCTCAGCCAGCCAAAAATTATGTGTGTTCTCTAGAAGAATACCTTAGAGGAAAAAAATGAATGTGTGTATGTGTGTTTATGTATGTATGTGTATGTGTGTATCAAATTACAGCTCAAGAAATACGAGGCTCGACTCTGACTATCCCAGATTTCATTATTATTTTTTATCTACTCCAAGCTCTTTCACATCAGTCATTTCACATATAGCTGGATTTTTTTCTACTTTTGGAAAATATTGTGAAGCCAGAGATAAAAATCATTGTGATGATCACTATGGTTGACAGTCATTTCCCTTTCACCCAAGATGCTTAGTCTAAGCCGAGGGTTCTTAAATTGGGGTCAATGGTCCAAATTCAAGGGGCCCTTGTACTTGGATAGAAAAAAAGATAATCACATCATTATTTTTATCAATTGTTAACTTATATTTCAATTGTGAATATAGGTAGTATATTCATAACCAAGGTAGTATTAACAGTACCTGTAACTATCACCAACAGAAATCTTTTTTCATATACCATCACAGTTATAGATATCTCAAAATATTGTTAACACCCATCACATCAAGATTATTAGTTATTAGACCCACGACTAGACCTTGTTAATGAGTTAATAAAGAAGCATATATATGACTACATCAAGTTTTTAAAATATTTTGAAAACTACATATATATATATTTCAATACAACTGGCTTTGTTAGAATTGTGTGTGTTTTATACATTTAAAAGCATTCTGGAAAAGGAAAATTAAAAAAAGAAAACAAAAACATTCTGGGAGTGTTCCACAAGTGACGAGTCTGTGATACAACAAAGATTAGGAACCCTGATCTATGGCAACCATGCCAATTCCATGTCTCTTTGTCAGTAGACAGTTTAGAAATGAGCATGCAGCCAATAAGACATGAAAGGAAGTTCACTTTGAAAGAAGGGGGAGGGGAGGGCATGCAGCTGGGAAAAGCTTCCTCATTCCTACAATAAGACACTCAAGAAGACACAGTCCCTCTTCTCTGGACATGAATAAATAAGTATGTAGCTCTACATAACCATAATGGCAACCTGTCTGGGAACAAGGAGACACGGAGGAAAGCAGAGAAGAGAAAGGACCTTAATGACATCATTAAGTTACTGAGAATTTTGGGCTGAGAGCCGACAGTCATACCTAGCCAATGTAAACTACAGGTTTATATAGCTGATCATAATGTACTGTAATTTTGTTTTTCCAAAGTTCACACACATGAAAGAATTCATTAACTACTGATAGAAGGAATGACGTTATCTAATTTAACATTCCAGGTAAACAATTTTTGAGAGGTTTTGATATCAAAGAATTATAATTATGAACACCAATTCTCACTACAAAATAGAATATAGAAGTTGCAACAGGCTAAGCTAAAACTCTACCAAAATCGAATTGATTTGCACATACCCCAGTATCAAGTTTTCTTATCATTTGCTGCTCTATATGACAAATGCAAAATATTAACAATTCCAGCTATGTAAAGTTCGCATCACCTTTGCCCACCATAGGTACAGATCAGCAGTCCCCAACCTTTTTGGCACCAGGGACCGGTTTTGTAGAAGACAATTTTTCCAAGGACTGGGGAAGGGGGAATGTTTTCGGGATGAAACTGTTCCACCTCAGATCATCAGGCATTAGTTAGATTCTCATAAGGAGCATGCAACCTAGATCCCTCGGATGTATAGTTCATCACAGGGTTCGCACTCATATGAGAATCTAATGCTGCTGCTGATCTGATAGGAGGTGGAACTCAGGTGGTAATGCTCATAGGCCACTCACCTCCTGCTATGTGGCCTGGTTCCTAACAAGCCACAGACCTGTACCAGTCTGCAGCCTGGGGGTTGGGGACCCCTGGTGTAGATAATAAAGAACTGGCTGTATTAATAGTACACATAGTTAAATAGCAATATGTCTTCAAGTTACTTACATCATCAGTGATACAAAGATATACAATCCTGTCTTGGCAGATGTAATGAAACAAATAACTGTAGAATAAAAGATATAAAACTTACTGTGGTTATAAGCAACATCACTTTTACTTCTATCTTCTATCTATGTATAAGCAAGTTCAGTACTGCCAATGTCACCACATTACTTACGGATACAGTCTATTCTCCCTCTTCCCCTTCCCAATATACCTGTTTCTTTCAAGTCAAACTGAGAGAAGTAAATAAGAAATAAAAAGAAGATCTCTATTCTAGCTACGTAGCACAACAGCATGTGTATTACCCATTAGAACCACAGCTGCAAAAGCATAATTGGACTCTCAAAGCATGAACAAGAGATGACATCTTAGGAGGAGCATGTAATTAAGATTAACTCCCAATAGGCCATATGGTTTTCTTTGCCATATGGTTTTCTTTGCTTTTTCCTAAGTTCTTAAAGCAAACATCTTTTCTACCAAATTCTCAACATTTGAGTACCTACTTTGAGTTAGTTACTGTGCTGGAAGTTGGTGATACAAAAAAGCAAAACCACCAACTCCCAGTCTTCACAGGGATCACAGTATAAGAAATTACAGTGCAGCATGGCAAACAGGATGACAGGAAAGTTAAAGGCAGTACATGGTGCTCTGGGGACATATTAATAGATGAGGCACGAAATGGAGATTTGCCAAAGGGTAACCAGAAAGACTTCCTGAAACAAGTGATGTCTGATTTAAGACCTGAAGAATAAGTAACAGACGGCAAGGTAAAGAGTGAGTGAAAGGCCAGGTGTGGTGGTTCATGCCTGTAATCCTAGCACTTTGGGAGGCTGAGGCAGGCAGATTGCTTGAGCTCAGGAATTCAAGACCAGCCTGGGCAACATGGCAAAATCCCATCTCTACAGAAGATACAAAAATTAGCCAGGCATGGTGGCGCACGCCTATAGTCCCAGCTACTCGGGAGGCTGAGGCAGGAGGATCACTGGAACCCAGGAAGTTGAGGCTGTAGTAAGCCGAGACTGCGCCACTGCATTCCAGCCTGGGTAACAAAGTGAGACCCTGTTTCAAAAACAACAACAACAACAAAAAGTCAGCGAAGAGTTTTTCCAGAGAGGAAGCAGCAAGCATAAGGGCCTAGAGATAAAAATAGCACATAATAGATTTAGGAAAGTAAAATTGGCTCACATGACTAGAGTACAGAATGTGAAGAAAAGGTAAATTATCTGGACAGACGAGGCTGGACAAGTCAGCAAAAACCAGGTTATACAAGACTTTATAAACCACACTGTGCATTATCCTAAGAATAATGAACAAGCATCCAAAGGTTTTAGCCTAGGGAGGCTGTGATCAGATTTGCACTTTAAAAAGGACACAGTGGCTAGAGTGTGGAAAACTGACTCAAAGGAGGACCAGACAGGAGACTACTGCAGTATACCGGGTAAGAAATGAGGAGGGAAATAAACTAAAGTAGAACGGGTAATAAAGAAAAAGGGACAGAGCAGATAGAAGGCAGCATTTATAGAACTTGGTGACTGGCATGAGACAGGTTAACTAAATTTTGCCTCCCAGATTTAGACCTTGGGCAAGTGGATAGATAGGGGTACCTGTTGAATTATATTAATGTTCACAGAGGACTGACATGAATTACAAGGAGATACAGGAACTCAGGCAAAATCTTTTCCTCTAACACTCTAAAACTATTTGCACCATTTCCACCAATGACTTCCACATTGCCATATCCAGTGGCTCTCTCTGAAACATATGATAGTGTTGACCACTTTCTTTTGGAAAGTGTTTTCTCTTCACTAGATTTCTTGACATCAGGTTTGCCTGGTGCTATAGACTGAACTGTGCCCTTTCAAAATTCATATGTTATAGTGTGACTATATTTGGAGACAAGGCCTTAGGGAGGCACTTAAGATCACATGAGGTCATGAGGGTGGGGTCCTCATGATGGGATTAGTGGCTTTGAAAAAGAGGAAGAAAGAGATCACTCTCTTTCCACCACCTGAGAACACAGCAAGAAGGTAGCCATCTGCCAGCCAGGAAGAAGGCCCTCATCAAGAACTGAATCGGTGGGCACCTCACCCAGTCTCCAGAACTGTGAGAAACAAGTATCTGTTGTTTAAGCCACTCAGTCTATGGTATTTTGTTACAGCAGCCCAAGCAGGCTAATATACCTGGTTTATATCATAGTCCCTTTCCCTCTACACTAACGTTTTCTAGCTTCATTAGCCTCCTGCTTTTTTCACACTTACTCCCTGGAGGGCAGCACGCATTCTCATGTTTTGTTGTTGTTTTCAGCTACCACAATTGTGCTAATGATTCCCAAATCTAGATCTGACCTATCTCCTGAGCTCCAGGACGACCTACACTACTGTCTACTAGACATATCCAACTAGACATACCATAGACAGCTTAAACATGACATGCCCAAAATGAAAGTCATCACTTTACCCATAAAATTTGTTTCTCCTAAACCAGACTTGTGAGTCACTTGGTGCACAGGCCACAAAAGGTAGCAAGGTATGATCCCTGCCATCAAGAAGCCTACAGTCAGGGTACAGAGATAAACAATCATTTCAATTATAATACAGTCTGAGGCCGGACACGGTGGCTCATGCCTGTAATCCCAGCACTTTGGGAGGCTGAAGCGGGTGGATCAACTGAGGTCAGGAGTTTGAGACCAGCCTGGCCAACGTGGTGAAACCCCATCTCTACTAAAAATACAAAAATTAGCCAGGCATGCTGGCGCGCACCTGCCATCCCAGTTACTCAGGAGGCTGAGGTGGGAGAATCACTTGAACCCAGGAAGTGAAGGTTGTGGTGAGCTGAGATTGCGCCACTGCACTCCAGCCTGGGCAACAAGAGTGAAACTCCATCTCAAAAAAAAATAAAACATAAAATAATAATAATAATAATAATAATAATAATAATACAGTGTGATAAGTGTTACAATATGAACAAATTAGATGCTATGTAGACACATAAAAAGAGTGTCTGATTGGGGTGACTGACTCAGTGTTAGTGTTCAGGGGTTTCTGGAAAAGGAAACATCTAAGTTCAGGAACCCGAAGTGAGATTTTTTAAAAAGTAAGCAGATAAATATATTCCAGTAAAAGGTAACAGCTATTGCAAAGGCTAGGAAGAGAGAAAGAACCTAGCATTGAACTGCAAATGGCTACGTATGGCTGGAAAGCAAAACTGAGGACTAAAGTAGTAAAAGATGAGCCCAGAGAAGGAAAAAGTGGCAGATCTTGAAGAATATTCCAAGTCCTGTTAAGGAATTTTACCTTGAGGGCAGACAGTATCTGTTGAACATGATCAGAACTGCCCTTTTAGAGGCATTAAACTACAAATTAAGAAAGTATTTCGCTTGGGACCTGTAAAGTGAGCAAAAGTTTACATGGAGGCTTAAGAGGAGAACAACATTCCTAGAAGATAACAAAAGCATGAAAAAAGGTACCAAAGCTCAAAATAACACAGCTAGATCAGAGGCACAGGTAGAGAGGCATGGCAGACAGATAACATCTCCTTCTACTATAACTGCATTTTAATTGGATTACATATTCTATACTCTCTTAAAGCTACATATGGCTGTGACTAAATTCTGGCTCATAATACATGAGCAGAAGATATATGCCCTATTTCCCAGTCTTGCCTCTAAAAGGACTACATGTGCTTTCCCTGGACATTTTCCCAGGAGCTACCTAGAAACACAGTTTGTAAGTCTAATACATTTTTAGGGAAAGTATAAAGCCCAAATCATAAGAGGCTAGGATTATTTAACCCTTAACCTCTAGGCCCACAATGCTGGCAGGAAGAGGGCTACAAAATGTGTACAATTCCCAAAGATGATATACTCTCTAACTCCCATTTTGGATGTGGCCAGAAAGGAAGAACTTCTTGTAGAACAAAGCCAGGAGTCAGGGAAAAAAGGTGAGGGAGTTCCTCCAAGAAAGCAGAACCACTAACCACTACCTGGTCAGAACAGGGGTCTTTGAAATTGTGTGAGGCAATTATTTGATCATTGCTGGAAAGCAATGACTTCTACATGTTTCTCATTCTTCCCTTTTCCAAATGGGAGTTTGTAACTCTCACTATGATGATCCTTATTTCACCGTTGTCTACTGGGTTAGGCTGGGAGAGCAGGGAAAACATATGACTTATCTTTTAGTTTATGGTCAGTAGACCACAGGAGCCACACCAGGGCCTGATGGAGAGGACTGTGTACCACCTAGACATGCTGGACTTGGAGCCAAACACAGTGACTAGATAGGTCTTTTGAGCTACCTTTCTCAGAGAAGAGGCGTATTCTATGTTTGGGAAGAAAGGTTCACTGAAATATCTGGGTGGCCAGAAGAGCAGACTGGAAGACTGCAAGTCATCCCCTGATATCCTATAACTTCCTCCAGAGTAACAGAGTTTTAGTTGAGCCTACGACTGGATAGCCAGAAGAAAATTCCTGGCCTCCCTTCTAGCTATGTTAGCTACATGACTGTATAGTGAACAATAAGATGTAAGTAGAAACTTCTCAACAATATCAGGCCACTTCTGGGTCCTGCCTTTAAAATTACTGGGCAAGCACTGGGATATAACAAGCACCAAAGGAGCTGCCTTGGCCAGAGGTGGAAAGCACTAATTGCTTTGGGAATTAGGGAATTGGAAATGGCAGAGCCACCCCAACATCCCAAACCACTCATCTCTGGACTATCTCACTAAAATTAATACTGTATCTCAGGAGTCTCTCTCACAGTAGCTTAGAGTGGACCTTAAACTGTATAAGGGGTTAGCCATAGAAAGTAATAAGGACCTCATTCTGAGATAAGAACTAAGGAAGTAAGGCTGGGTTAAGTAAGATAAGATTTTCAAGTGCCAATGGGGAAGGTTGAGGCACTTTTTAAAACTAACTACTAAGATTTCCCATCTATGGCCACTCTAACAGTCACCAGAGTGATCTTTCTAAAGCAAAAACTGACTGAAGGCCAGGCGCGGTGGCTCACGCTTGTAATCCCAACACTTTGGGAGGCCAAGGCAGGTGAATCACTTGAGGTCAGGAGCTTGAGACCAGCCTGGCCAACATGGTGAAACCCCGTCTCTACTAAAAATACAAAAATTAGCTGGGCATGGTGGTACACACCTGTAATCCCAGCTACTCAGGAGGCTAAGGCACGAGAATCATCTGAACCTGGGAGATGAAGGTTGCAGTGAGCCAAGACCGCACCACTGCACTCCAGCCTGGGTGACAGAGTGAGACTCTGTCTCTAAATAAATAAATAAATAAATAAAACCTGACTGTGTCACATCCTGGCTGAAAACCTTCAATGCCTTCCCACTGCCCACAGGGTAAAGTCCAAGCTCTTAATATGGCCTACAAGGCTCTACATGACTTTTCTTCTACCCATCTCTCTTTAGCTTTATTTTCACCATCCTGGGCACCAGTCACAGAGAACAGTCTGCAATTCCCTAAATATGCCCGCCCTATGATCTCATGCCTCCATACTTCTCTACCTGCTGTTCCTTCTACTTGGAATACCATCCTCCTATCTACTACTTCCCACCCTCCCACCCTTGACATCATGGATTTGACTGCCTCCCTCATTAAACTATAACCCTTATGAGGCAAATACTACATTTCTTGTTATATCCCCAGCACCAAGCAAAGTGCCTGGCAATAGTTAAGCGCTCAGTAAATATTTACTGAAAGAACGAACAAAGGAACATTATCTATCTTATCTGAATCATTTCACATATCACACAGCTCTAGAGCAAAGTCATTTTTATATTTAACATTTCCATATCTTTCTTCAAAATAAAATAATATCACTTCAATAACAGAATAAAATAATTACAAGTTAAATTTATAAGTAACAAAACCAGATATTTTCTAAGTTGTTGAAGGTTACTATTCTGTCAGCTTATTCAAATTATGTACCTAGAAGCTTGTTTTCTACTTTTCTACCATTCTGATTACAGTAACAGAATTCCCTTCTTTCATCCCTTACCACATGCAGAACAGAACTCACTTGCCATGTGAGTATGTTAGTTTGTTATTTTCTGAAGGTATCTTGGCCAGAATCTGCTCTGTCACCTCCAGGAAGTTTCCTCCACACCAAGCATGTTTGGCAAGGATAGTGGTCCCCCTGGCAACAACAGCAAAAAGAATCGCCATGGCTTCAGTCTATCAAAAGGAAAAAGACACAGATTTAGAATATTTATTTGACATAATCTTTCAAAAGCAACTTACTATCATTTGCCAACATACTACCTGGAGATAATATCTAACAAGGTACTATAACATGAAACTTAACAACAGACTTAACAGCAGGCTTTAAAAAAAGGTCAAAGTTTCCTACAAACTTACAACCTAAGCCATGCTTGTATGCATATAAAGAGACATACAAAACACATATACACACACACACACACCATTGATAGATTTCATTTACAAATTATTACAGCACAAACAGATTTCACCCTTTTGAAAAGCAATGACTATAGATAGCAAAGGTACATAAAGATGTCTTCATTCTTTAATGTAGAAATTTCATCCTGAAAATTTATCCTAGAGAAATAGTTCAACAGAAGACTCTAGATTCATAAAGATAACTATTAACAATAAAAATAGCCTATATTTATTGTTTACTATGTGCCAGGTACCATTTTAAGTACTTTATAATTATTAATCCATTTAGTCCTCACAACTCAATGAGATTATACACTATTATGATACTTCTATTATAGATGAGAAAACTGAAGCACAAATGACTTAAATAATTTCCCCCAAATTGCAGAGCTAGTAAGTGTGGAGCTGCAATTTAAACCTAGGCAGTACGGTTCTAGAGCCCATAATCTTATCCTTTTACTGTACACTGCCAGTATAAAGTCATTATCCATAATAGAAACAAAGTGAAAATAACTCAAAGCTTCCACAAGAAAGGAATGGTAAGACCCTTCATAAACAAAACATTACTAAAACAATATGGCATGAGTTTAAGATTATTTTCCTTAAGTCTGCCTATGAATATGTGCTATTATTTCCCACCTAACAAGCCCAGCTTCTCTTATTTAATGACGTAAACATAAAAAGAGATGAACAAATGCTTTACTAGTCTTCGATTAACTGTTAAACCTACTCTTATTTGTTAACATGCTCAGCACCCAACATACCAGTGGTTCTCAAACTGTAGTGGGAATACGAATCATCTTGTGTGGCAGAGTATGAGTCACTTGCTAAAAATTCAAACTCTTCGCATCACTTCCTGAAATTGATTCCGTAGGCCTGAGGTAGGGCCCTGGAATCTGTATTTAACACAAGTCTGTCTGGATGCAGGTGATTCACACAAATATACTTTGTGAAACACAACAGCAAACTACAAACTGCTTGAGACTAGGGAATATGCAGATTCCTTATTGCAATCCCAGCATGGAAGGACAGCACACAGAGCAGAAGGTGCTCATCTGTCTCTTGGGCTGAATGTCTCTTGGGGGTCTCTGTTTCATTCCTACTCTTGAATTGAAGTTGTTCCTCAGGGTTGTGATCTCGACCATCTTCTTTCTAGAATTCTCCTTACACATAGGTAGCAAGTTATAGTTTCCAAATTGCTGTCTTATACTTTAATTTCCCTTGATCCTAAAGCCTCCCTAACTGTGGATCCTACTGTTCTGTTTCTTTTCTTTTTTTTTGAGACAGGATCTTGCTCTGTCACCCAAGCTCCAGGCAAGAGTGCAGTGGCACAATCTTGGCTCACTGCAGCCTCCACTTCCCAGGCTCAAGTGATCCTCCTAACTCAGCCTTCGTAGTATCTGGGACTACAGGTGTGTGCCACCATACCCAGCTATTTTTGTATTTTGTTGTAGAGACAGGGTTTCACTATGTCACCCAGGCTGGTCTTGAACTCCTGGGCTCAAGAGATCCACCTGCCTTGGCCTCCCAAAGTGTTGGGATTACAGGCATGAGCCACCATGCCTGGCCCTGTTCTGTTTCTTCAAAGCATTGCTACGCATTATCTCTGCTCCTCTGCCTCCTTTTAATTCTTCTACTTACTATAATCTGGCTGTTGCCCTTAACACTCCAAAAAACCACGCTTCCTAAGGTCACCAACAGCCTTTGTGTTGCAAAATACAGTGGTTGCTTCTCTATTCTTACCTTATTTGACCTCTCAGGCAGTCAACACTGCTGACCAACCCTCCTTGAAATGCTCCTACCTCTCTGGCTGCTCTTTCTGTCTTCTTGCTGACTCTTCCTCCTCTACCTGACCTCTAAATGTTGACTTTCCTCCGGGACTGATTCTGTGCCCTTTTATTCCCAGATGAGCTCAGTTAGATCTGCCATTTTAAACATGATTTATTTGCTGAAGATAAATTGCATACAGAAAAAAGGAAGAGTGCTGAGGAAAAAAACCCAAAGCACAACCAACAGTTGAGGGAAAGGTAGATAGAGACTCACAAAGACTAAGGAGGACCAAATGGGAAAGCCAAAAGTGTGGTGGCCCAGAAGCCAAAAGGAAAGAAAGAGAATGAAGACTGTAAAACCATCAATGAAATTTTATAACAAGGAAGGAGGTCATTGCTTAGGGTCAAAGAGACATACAGTAGAGAGGAACAAAAACGCAAAGAGAAACAGAGATAAGAAATCATATGGTCCCTGGAACAGAGAGATGAAAAAGTAGGAGCCTCAGTCCCTGTGCAGGTTCAAGAAGAAAACTGAGCTTGGCAACAATTAATACAAAAAGATCTAGTGTTTCAGTGGACTGTAAGTTCATTATGAACCAACAGTATGAGATATTGCTTAAAAATGCTTACATAATCTCAAAGTACATTAAGAAACAGGGTGTCTTGACCTGTTTAAGTACTAGTCCCAGTACACTCTGTGCTGGTTAGAACATATGTGAAATACTGAATTCAATTCTGGGTAGAATATTTAATGATTGGACAAAAGGGAGACAATATGGGTGAGAGACATGGAGATTATGTCATCTGAAGACTGGCTGGAGGAACTAGAGATATGTAACATGAGAAAGAGGACTTAGAAGGAACATTACAATAGTTTTTGAGTTTATATAAAGTACAGTCACCTGGAACAGGGAGCACATTATTCGGAATATAACTAGGAACAATGGATATAAGTTATAGGCAACTAGTGTTTCATTCAATAAAAACAGTCCCCAACTTAAAAATGACTGTTAAACAGTGGGTACATAGCAACAGAAATTTTACTTTCCTTCCAGATGTCACTAATGGGAATTCCTTCCTCTCTCCTATACTGCTAAAAATCCCACCTATGAAGTCTTACCTGCCCCCACTGTAAGCGTCTTGTAATAGAATCCATAACGTCTTGATGAGTATTAGGATAACAGAAACAACTGTGGTACAATGAACACTGCATTTGAAGTTAGAAAACCTGGCTCTGCTAATTATTAGCAGTATATAAATGCCTACTAAACCATGAAGTGCTATATAAAGATAAGATCCAAGAAGAAAAAGAATGAAAAGATAAGCCAGAGAGAGAAGGGAAGAAAAAAAGATAATGCAACATAAAGGAAAGCCCCATATCAACTCTGTTCCTCTTTGTTCTCCTATTCACTCCTCACTTGGTCCCACAGCCATCATCCCAATTCTACTTCATTCCTGCTAAGAACCCTGTATTAGTTTCTTGTAGCTGCAGTAATAAAGTACCAAAAACTTGGTTGCTTAAAACAACAGAAATGTATTGCCTACCAGTTCTGAGGATTAAAAGTCCAAAATCAAGGTGTTGGCAGGGCTATGCTCCCTCTGAAACCTGTAGGAGAGAATCTTTCCTTATCTCTTTCTAGCTTCTGATAGTTTGGTGGCAATCCTTGGTGTTCCTTGGCTTGGAGATGCAGCACTTCAATCTTTACCTCTGTAGTCACATGATGCACTCTGTATCTGTGTCTTCACACTGCATTCTCTGTGTCTCTTCTCTTTTATTATATGGATGCCAGTCATATTGGATCAAGGGCCCACTCTACTCCAGTGTGACCTCATTTTCAATTACATCTTAATTACATCTGCAAAGATCCTATTTCTAAATAAGGTCCCATTCACAGGTACCACGGGTTAGGACTTCAACACAGCTTTCTGGAGGACACAATTCAACCCACAACAAGCCCCCATTTTAAACTGATACTACACCTGATCTTAGCCAAAAAGCTGACAAGCAATGCAGACTTCCATTTTAGAAACTCACTGTTCACCCAAACAAATCCTACTCTTCCCTTTCCAGATACTCATATTGCCCAACTTGCCTCCCTCTCTAAAACCTCTATCCCTTCTTTTTCCTTGCTCATATTGGAGGACTGTCCTTAGAGCTAAGGGCTAGAAGGGTCACCCACAACAGCTTAGAGTTAGAAAAGTCTGTTTTTACTATGTTAAGGGACTAAAGAAATGATATTTTTGTTCTAGTTGTTGGGTTTCAAAAAAAAGATATGCTATAAGGGAATTCAAATGAGAATTATAAATGCAGTCTTTTAATAGAGGAGTTATTGTAAATTGTGGGGAAGGTCTTCAAGTCCACTAAATTAAAAGTTAAAATGATACTGGTTGGCATAACAATGTAAATGTCATGGATAGCATTATTTATAGAAGAAAATACATCCAGCGTTCCAAACAACAAGCTTACAACAGTACTTTTAAAATATATACATTTGTAAGTAAGGAATTGCCTGTATAAAAAAATTTGGTAATAAAATAGAACAGCAATGATGAAACTGCTCCTTCTCAGCAAAAGCATCTTCAAGTAGAGGCTGAAGACAGTTTCAGGTAACTAAGGGGAAAGGCCAAGTCCATGTGTTTTGAGAAATCTTTTAATTCTGCATTTGTATTTTGACAACGCTGAAAAATGTATAACAATATTCTGGATCATCTACATGTGTGTCTTATAAATGAGCAATGGCACACAATTCAGTGCTGCACTTGCATTCCTGTCTATAAAGAAATAGGTGTCAATAAATCACCTAAAATGACAATGCTTAATGTTTACATCTTAGAAGCATCTGGCTGATCTTAGGTTGGCACATCCTAAATTCATGACAGTCATGACTCAAGCACTCTTGTACTGCTGTTGTTTTTAATCCGTTATAAAGACAAAATTTGTCTTTTGCAGTAATGATTTACAATTGAAAGATATCTGCATGGAATAAGACTTCAGTTTTGGCTGGGCGCAGTGGCTCATGCCTGTAATCCCAGCACTTTGGGAGGCCGAGGCAGGTGGATCACCCAAGGTCAGGAGTTCGAGACCAGCCTGATCAACATGGAGAAACCCTGTTTCTACTAAAAATACAAAATTAGCCAGGCATGGTGGCGCAGGCCTGTAATTCCAGCTACTTGGGAGGCTGAGGCAGGAGAATCGCTTGAACCCAGGAGATGGAGGTTGAGGTGAGCCAAGATCATGCCATTGCACTTCAGCCTAGGCAACAAGAGCAAAACTCTGCCTCAAAAAAAAAAAAAAAAAAAAAAACAAACCAAAAAACTTTAATTTTAATACTTAAGACTTTAACTGACATCCTGAAAATAACAATGTGGCAGAATAACATTACCACTTAAATTATCTCAGGCGAAGGAGAAAGTAATACTCAAAGATGTGTTTCTTGGCCAGGCACGGTGGCTCATGCCTGTAATCCCAGCACTTGGGGAAGCCGAGGTGCGTGGCGAGACCAGCCTGACCAAAAATGGTGAAACCCCATCTCTACTAAAAATACAAAAAACAATTAGCTGGGCGTGGTGGTGCGCACCTGTAATCCCAGCTGTTCAGGGGGCTGAGGCAGGAGAATTGCTTGAACCTGGGAGGTGGAGGTTGCTGTTAGCCGAGATCGCGCCACTGCACTCCAGTCCAGGTGACAGAGCAAGATTCTGTCTCAAAAAACAAAACAAACAAAAAAAATATGTGTTTCTACCAAGTAGAAACCAAATGATACCAAAACATGCTGTGTGAACAGAGGTTATACAACTGTTCAAATAAAGTAGTACAATTAACTCATTACATAGCACATGGTGATAGGCAATGCAAAATTTTTAAAAAGTATTCTGTATCATTATTTATATTATTGCAGGAGGACCTATTATGTTAATTCTTGCAAGAGTTCATTGGCAGAATGTTTCATAGGAAATATAAAAAGGAAATTAATTTTTTTCCACCTTTATATCATGAGCAGATTATTAAACTAACTGGCCCACTAAATTAATGGAGGGAGGTACACAAGGTGCCTGGGAAGAGATAGGAGATCATTTTAGGAGGGATGGATGGAACGAGAAAGCATAGAGGTGAGAACAAAGTAAAGAAGGTACATAAGTTAGCCTGATAAGATGAAATGGTCCACCTTTGGTGAATGAGAAGGTTGAGGAATATGGCTGATGGCCTTACATAAAGAAGGCCTTGTATAAATCATGTCATTTAAATTTGATCAAATAGGGAGTCTTTCTATCTCAATCCAACACGTATGTACTGGCAGGTTACTATATGACAGTCAAAGTAGACACTAGAGGTATAAAGTTAAGGAAGAAGGGATTCCAATACTTGAGGGAGCCATAGAACAATGGGGAAAGACATATAAATAAACGCGATAAAGAATAATAAGTGAATAATCTCAGAATGTCCACAATTGCTCAGAAAATGTCTTAATGTTTTGTGATGATCTCACCTTGGATGAAGAACAGGAATGTAGGTGTCAGCCTATGCCTTAGGAATTTCCTCAGTATACTGTTAGGATTATTTATCCTTGGAAGAGAGCTCAAAGTGTCTATTTTACCCTATTTTCCCAGTGCTCAGCACAGTGCCTACCATCTAATATTTCCTCAAATATTTGTTGAATAAATGAGTGAACATTGAGCATATTTTGGTTTTAAATATACTATAAATGGTAGATAACTTTATATTCAGAAGGACCTGGTAAGAATAATATTTTCACAACCAAACTATCTTTCTCAGTAAGATAAAGCAGTTGAGCTAATAGTAATTCAATCCCCCACTCTTCTCTCTGGGTCTTATAAGGAATAAACCAACTATAGATAAACCATGAATTCTGATGCAACAACCTTGGAGGAGATAGAAGAATGAAGAATAAACACTGCTTAGACAGGGGAAAAGAAGAGGTGTTTATGAAAAGTCATGTTACAGATCAAGATTATTCCTGTTGGTATTACAACTATTCTTTCTGGACGATGCTCTGAGACCCAGTCCGATCCCTCTGACTTTCTTAGGATAGGATCCTACCCTTTCAAGTCAACCACCTGTTTTATTTCGCATTAACCAATATATAACATAATCCCGATTATTCCTGTTTTCCCCTCTAGACACAAACATGTAAGTTCCTGAGAGTAGCAACCTCTTAAGTCTTATTTACAGCTGTATCCCCTGCACTTAAAAGAGTGTCAAGCATATACCAGCCGTTCAATAAATATTTGTTAAATATATGAATGGATCTGCTCTCAGCCACAGGTATTCAAAGGGAATTAATATCCCAAACATGACTGTATCCTCTGGGATCAATGGAGGGAGAATGGAGATACAGGTAGTTGAAAGCAATTAATGAGGCCGAATGAAGACAGTTGATTGTTTGTGAGAGTTATGGGAGGGGGAGATGTAAAGCATTTACCAAAGTACGCGGTCAGAATTTGATAAACATTGGCCACTAATAAAAACACCAAACAGGTCTGAAGCTGAGGAAACGGGTCGGTCAGAAATACAGTTCCTGAACAGACGAAGAAGGGGACTGTCAATACTGAGCAGTGGAGGAAGGGCGAATAAGGGGCTAGGAACCCACGAAGGAGCATAAACAGCCAGAAGTAGAAGGTGAAGCAGAAAGTGACGTCATGGAACAAGGACGTAGAGTTTTTGGAAGACTCGGGGGATCTCAAGAGATTTAAATGCTACAGAAAGGTCTTGTAGAATGCAAACTGAGAGAAAGTTAACATTTTTTCCCTCCTGTAATGACAGCTTAAGTGACGCATTCTGACACTCTAACTCGAAGCCTTTCCAGTGGCATAAGACGCCAAAACTGGTCCTGCCCGACAACTGAAACTGTCGACACCAGAGAAGCCCAAGCCACCCTTGCACTGCCTCCTCGCTCCACCCCAGCACCTTTCCGTCTACGCCTCCGCCCTCTCCCCGCAGTTCTCTCCTCGCCTCCCGCAGAGCGCGCCCCACTCCATTTACCTGTCCGGGCACCCTCTAAGGGCGCGCGGGCTCGGGACCGAGGGGCGCGGGTCAGCGAAGTGTCGCCAACTGCCAGCTCCCAGAGCAGGCTGGGACCGGACGCCGGGACCGGACGCCGCCGACTTCCGCATGAAGCGCCCCGCCTACGCGTGGCCTCTTGGGAGTGGGAGCGCTCCTCCAATGGCAGCAGGCGACAGGGCTAGGCCTGCTGCGTTCCCAGCTGCCCGCACTTCCCAGGAGCCGTACTGCATTCTGGGAGTAGTAGTTCCGACTGGAGTATCCCTGAGTGTCTCACGTTCGTTCGACATTTCTTGTGGTAAACAGCGTCAAACGCCGTATAGGGATCCAGGAAAATGAGAGGATGCAGGCTAGATAAAGAATCTACCAGCAATGGTGGGCGGCATAAATGAAGAACCAAGCTGGCCCCGTCTCTCCTGCTTAGTCTCTGTAGGCAGCGTCGCCTGTTTCTTCACAGACAAAATAGAGTTCGTCTGACAGGAGCTGCCTCTACTTTCGCCATGAAATTTTCTAATTTTCTTGTACCTCTCACCAATCCTTTCTCCTGTTCTTTTTGCACTAATAATAATAATAATAATAATAATAATAATAATAATAATAATAAACGACTACTCTCCTTTGATCTAAGCCAGCCCTCTTCCATCCCTATTCCCTGTTGCTGACTCAGAGTCAAGCACCTCTGATGAACCCTGCTGTTGCATGACTCCTCGACGGCTCTCTGCTAACTGGCTCTTTACTATCAGGACTTAAAGGCTGTCAAAATTTCTCTCATCTAAAACATTCCAAAGTCACCTTTCTTAACCCCATACCCTATGCCCCCTCACCAAACACAGAAAAGCTAGTGGTCTTTCTCCTACCTCTCCTTTACAGACAAAATTCTCAACAGTGTTGCTAAAACAAATAGATAATTTTCAGCCATTACCATATTTCAACTCTGCAGGATTTTACTTTGATTATTCCTTTTTTTTTTTTTTTTTTTTTGAGACAGAATCTCACTCTGTTGCCCAGGCTGGAGTGCAGTGCCATGATCTTGGCTCACTGCAAGCTCTGCCTCCCGGGTTCAAGTGATTCTCCTGCCTCAGCCTCTTGAGTAGCTGGGATTACAGGCGCGTGCCACCACATGCGGCTAATTTTTTATATTTTTAGTAGAGACGGGGTTTCACCATATTGGCCAGGCTGGTCTCCAACACCTGACCTCGTGATCCACCCGCCTCAGTCTTCCAAAGTACTGGGATTACAGGCATGAGCCACCGCACAAGGCCCTTATTCCCTCCTTTTTGAACCCCTTTATTCTCTTAGCTCTTTCCAAGACACTACACCCTCCTGGTTCTCCTCCCACCTCTGTGGCAGCTCTTCATTTTCTTTTGAAATGTTCACATTCCATAGGGTTCTGCCCTACGCCATCTTCTCTTCTTACTCTTCACACTCTTCCTGGCGATCTTAATCACTCCCCTTGTTTTATCTCCCCTTTGCAAAGGTTCACATTTCATATTAATATTAACTTAATTATATTGTATTCAATATCTATTCTTTAAGAGGCAGCATAGTATCTTAGAAAAAGAATGAGTTTTAGAGTCAGAGAGATCTGAGTTACTAAGCTGTGTGAACTCTAAATATTGCCTCTCTTTAGAGCTTTTAGGACTCTAGCAAAGCCCCCTCTTACTCCATATTCTCTCCTAAAGTAATCTTATCTATACCCTAAAATCTGTAATGAATTATCTGGCCATGTAAGATGTGCCTGCTTCCCCTTTGCCTTCCACCATGATTGTAAGTTTCCTGAGGCCTCCCTGTCAGAGGCATGTGAACCAGAGCAACTTTATCTTGAATAGGAGCTGGGTAAAATAAGGCCGAGACCTACTGGGCTGCATTCCCAGACAGTTAAGGCATTCTAAGTCGCTGGATGAGATAGGAGGTCAGCACAAGATACAGGTCCTAAAGACCTTGCTGATAAAACAGATTGCAGTAAAGAAGCCAGCCAAAACCCACCAAAACCAAGATGGTGACGAGAGTGAATGTACACAGCCTAATTTCCTTAATATGGTTATTTTCAGCATGTAGGGTTACCATAGTGAATGGTGGGGCACTGATAAACAGGGATATCTAGATATTTAGAAATAGCTCCTGTATAAGTGTTCATCCTAGAGCTGGCAAATGCAGACCCTAGAAGGGCAGGCCAGGGGAGCCCTATATTCCAATGGGACAGCAGAAATATTTGCCTCCTGGCAATTGGATCAGGATTGGATCCTGGCAATTGGATCAGGTTTTGCCTCCTGGCAATTGGATCAGGAATCTGATCCAGTCCTCCCTTGATGGGACTGAAGTAAGTTACTAAATCTTGGAGCCTTAGTTTTCTCCCCTGTAAAATGGAGATAATTCTGTCCACCAAGTCCTAGGACGATCACATGAGATAACAGAGATGAAAGCAGTCTGTTGACTTTTAAAGGGCTGCCAGATGTTCTAAATTATTACTATGCTGGGCAGTGCTGCAAATATGCATCTTAGATTTAGCAGATTGTCCTCTATCCTACTTAATTTTATTTTATTGTAAGTTCTGGGGTACATGTGCAGGATGTGCAGGTTTGTTACACAGGTAAAAGTCTGCCATGGTAATTTGCTGCACCTATCAACCCATCACCTAGGTATTAAGCCCAGCATGCATTAACTATTTTTCCTGATGCTCTCCCTCCCCCAACCCCACCCCGACAGGCCCCAGTGTGTGTTGTTCTCTTCCCTGTGTCTTTGTGTTCGCATTGTTTAGCTCCCATTTATAAGTGAGAACATGCAGTGTTTGGTTTTCTGTTCCTGCATTAGTTTGGTGAGGATAATGGCTTCCAGCTTCACGTGATGTGTTATTTTGTGGTTTACAAACACATCTAGTGATTCTGTTGCTTTTGAATCAAAATAATTCACACGATTCCAGTGTATCACTGATCGCCATTGCTGTTCATGCTTCTTTTCTCTTGGATGTTTCAACTTAGGCAACTTTTCCTCCTCTTATGTTATGCTCAAAACAGACCTACATCAAGGATACCTGTTCTCGTTTGAAATTCACAATCAGTAGAGGGCGCTAACACATTATCAATAGCTATAAAGTAATTGACATTTGAGTATGGGATATATTTTTCACTGCAGCTTATTCCAGTTAGAGTCATCACGTATCTTCCTCTGTTTATCTGAGCCATCTGTGGTTCTAACAAGAGCTTTTGCAAAGCAGTTGTGAATAATTATTATCTTTTTTTTTTTTTTTTTTTTTGAGACGGGGTCTGGCTCTGTTGCCTAGGCTGGAGTGCAGTGGCGAGATCACAGCTCACTGCAGTCTTGAACTCCTGGACTCAAGAGATCCTCCAGCCTCAACCTCCCTAGTAGCTGGGACTACAGACACGTGCGACTACCCCCAGCTAATTACTTCTGAGGTGTCTGTGTTCCACATAGTAGTAAGATATCTCATTACATCAAGAATATGCCATTTCTTTATATCTGTGATAGGAACACTGCTTCTCATAATGTGTCAAGCACTTCCAGCATCCACATTTTGATTATTTATTATATCTCAGTTTATTAGCTACTTGTAGCCATGGTGCTGGCAGACAAAAAAAAATTTTTAAGGCCACAGATGTGTCTGATTTAAACCTTCAATGACTATGTGCAGCTATTGGTAATAGAGTGTTCACGTTCTGGCAAGCCATTTTTCTCTCTAATTATAGGAACCATTCCCTAAACAACCTGCTAGATATCAGTGCATTTTTGTTAATTTTATATGCACACAGTTAAATTGTGTATATAAAGGAAATTTTAAATTCTTCATAGAGGTGATTTAAATTTCTTGTTCTCAACACTCTGACAAAAGAAGGCTGATGACCCAACTCTCTTTATATATTTATTTTTGTCCAGAGAAATATTTTTCTGTCAGAGAATGACTCTGGTTTGGTTGCAGATTACAGAGGTGTAGTAGATGTGCCCATGGGTACATTCATTCAGATTTTGCTTCCTACTTTCAAGATCTTCAGCAAACAGAGTTATTGTAGATTCTTCAACTTTTAGGTGAAGTGATGTGATATTGTGATAATGCTGAAAGCATTGTCATTTGCTATAAGACTTGACATCAACTCCCATCTGGAGAGCAATTTCATTAGCCTTTCTAGAAACTCGTGAGCATGCAGATATAGAAATACCTGCTTTGATTTGGCAAAGTTATTCAAGTGTTTTATTTACTAAGTTACCATGTTTTGCTCCTCCATTCTGTTACCAATTTCACCTCCCCTGGCTGCTTGTCTTTTTATCTTTTCCTAATGTTTAAGAAACCAGGCCGGGCGCGGTGGCTCACGCCTGTAATCCCAGCACTTTGGAAGGCCGAGGCGGGCGGATCACAAGGTCAGGAGATCGAGACCACGGTGAAACCCCGTCTCTACTAAAAATAGAAAAAAATTAGCCGGGCGCAGTGGCGGCGCCTGTAGTCCCAGCTACTCGGGAGGCTGAGGCCGGAGAATGGCGTGAACCCGGGAGGCGGAGCTTGCAGTGAGCCGAGATTGCGCCACTGCACTCCAGCCTGGGTGACAGGACTATTTCACTTTTTGACTTTTCTTTCTTACCGACTAACTTGTAGCTCTGGAGAAATTGGGAGCTAATTTTTCTCTTTAAAGCCACAACTAACACACTGCATGGAGAATAACAGAAAAGGCCTGCTTCACAGCAAATGAACATTCTAAAAAGGAAACCCTAAGGGCAAGCCTAAGGCTTGGTGAAGAAGGTGGAAGTGTAGCAGTGAGGAGGCAACTCATTTTCTTAAGTTTCAAAGTTTCTAAAAATAGCAAAGAGTACTTGTGTCCTGGTTTTTGTAACAACTGCCACTATCATACGACTTCATTTTTTTCTGACTCTCAGTAAAATTATGAGGTTGACTTAGCTGGTCTAAGAATTCTTTCAGTTTTAAATTTTTTATGATCTGGATTTTTGGAGTCTGACAAAAGGTTTGCTTTAAGTGATTGCTTTTCCCTTTCAAATTTTGCTGCATTCTATTTTTTGGTACTTGATACTGAGGAGTAACACTGTTGATTCTCACTTTCTTTTGGTTGGGAAGGATAGGCAGTTGATACAAGTAGAAATTGTATCACAATTTGTATTGCCCAAAGAGGACCATACCCTAGGAAACTCTCTGTTATGTGATCATGAAGTGAGTGTAAATGTTCATTCACCAAGGGCTTGGTGATTTCTTCCTAGAACCATTGGCCTAAAACATTGATTCCTAAACACGGTTGTATCGATGAGCTACTTCAGAATCACCTACGGTTAGCTAATAACATAGATTCCTGGCCTACAAAGTCACGTTTTTGAGGGTGCAACATGCATTTGTAGCAAGAGACCCAGATGATTCTGATAAGCAACGTGGTTTAGAAAATGCTGGAAAAGCAGAGACTATGACAACCTATTTATTTAATCCCCAAATCTCAAAATGGGATTCAGTTTAATTCTAAACTGCGGTCAGATTTTTCAATTTGCAGTCATGCTTCCAGAATTAACAACATGAACTGTCAGAGTATTCTTTAGTAAATATAACCTTAATCTCTCATTTTGTAGTTTCAAGTCTGTTTATTGTCCCTAGCAACTGGTACCCTGTAATTTTGGACTTAATGACTCTAGAATACACGACTACCAAGGTCTAATTTCTTTTTTCTTTTTTTTTTTTTAATTTATTTATTTTATTTATTTATTTATTTTTATTATACTTTAAGTTCTAGGGTACAAGTGGATAACGTGCAGCTTTGTTACATATGTATACCTGTGCCATGTTGGCGTGCTGCACCCATCAACTCGTCAGCACCCATCAACTCGTCATTTACATCAGGTATAACTCCCAATGCAATCCCTCCCCCCTCCCCCCTCCCCATGATAGGCCCCGGTGTGTGATGTTCCCCTTCCCGAGTCCAAGTGATCTCATTGTTCAGTTCCCACCTATGAGTGAGAACATGCGGTGTTTGGTTTTCTGTTCTTGTGATAGTTTGCTAAGAATGATGGTTTCCAGCTGCATCCATGTCCCTACAAAGGACACAAACTCATCTTTTTTATGGCTGCATAGTATTCCATGGTGTATATGTGCCACATTTTCTTAATCCAATCTGTCACTGATGGACATTTGGGTTGATTCCAAGTCTGCTATTGTGAATAGTGCCACAATAAACATACGTGTGCATGTGTCTTTATAGCAGCATGATTTATAATCCTTTGGGTATAAACCCAGTAATGGGATGGCTGGGTCATATGGTACATCTAGTTCTAGATCCTTGAGGAATCGCCATACTGTTTTCCATAATGGTTGAACTAGTTTACAATCCCACCAACAGTGTAAAAGCGTTCCTATTTCTCCACATCCTCTCCAGCACCTGTTGTTTCCTGACTTTTTAATGATTGCCATTCTAACTGGTGTGAGATGGTATCTCATTGTGGTTTTGATTTGCATTTCTCTGATGGCCAGCGATGATGAGCATTTTTTCATGTGTCTGTTGGCTGTATGAATATCTTCTTTTGAGAACTGTCTGTTCATATCCTTTGCCCACTTTTCGATGGGATTGTTTGTTTTTTTCCAAGGTCTAATTTCAGTTGCCAGTTTGTAATACAAATGCAAATGAAAGCTGTCACCAGACAGGGACTATAAACCTCATTGTTTTCAAACACTATTCAAAGCCTACTTTCATTTAATAAGTCATGATAGTTTATTTATACAAGTAATGCATGACCAGTAATAGAAAAATCAGAAAATATTAACAGGAAATAAGAAAAATATAAAAATCAACCTTAATCCTGCCATTTGGGGCATATATCTCACAAGACTTTATATATACATATGTAGACATGTGCATGTGTGTATGTGTATATACAATTATTTTAAATTTTTTTCTGAGTGCTTATAAGTTATGATGTATAGTAAAGAAAAATCCCTTATACCATGGAAATTTTCACCAGTAAATTAACCACTTATAAAATTAGTCCTCCTCAAAAAACCCCTTTCTGCTAAACAATAGCATGTATTATTCTCCATTATATCACTGGTCCTCTGTTGACTATTGAATGCTAACAGTGAAAAAAAAAAAAAGAGAAATTAATTGCAATGTAGAATTATAAATCTTGGAAAAGACACAGGATTTCATAAAGTTGAAAGTGGTATTGGATAACTATTTCAATACATCAAAGCCCATGAAAAATGATTTAAATCAGTTAAGTTGAAGTGAAAAAAATCTACTTGGATGATGAGTGATGGGTATTTTGAATATCCAATTAATGAGAGACCTTTGGAGGAAACAGTGAATTGTTCAAACATTTTGGTAAAAATAACCCTGTTTATGAGGTAAAGGATACTGTATCATTCAATACTTTTATCAGAGAACTACCCCGAATCCCTCAAATAGTTCTTATTTCATTCTTTGTCCATTCTATAAATTATTACTTAGCTGCAATTAAAATTTAAAATATTTTAAATGAGATTAAATAAGCTTATTTTAATGATTTTTGGTTTTATTTTTCTAAAGTCCCAAATAAAAGCTCTTTTCTATCATTTGTGATGCAATTTTGTTCCCCTATTAAGTTGATTCCCTTCTGGTGGCATTTTCAGTGCCAGCTGTCCTGGGATAATGGGAACTTTTTGTGTGTGTGTGTGTGACATTTTTAAAAACAAACATTTGTTAATTAGATGCTAGAACTCATAAATGTCAGAGTTACTGATATAAATTTGGATGTTATGAGCATATAGTTGGTATATAAACCCATGGAAAGGAATGAGATCATCCAAGGTAGAAATGTATAGGAGAGGGTGCAGCATCTAGCCCGCAGGAACTTTGATTTTCAAAGGTCTTATAGAGGAATAACAACCAGAACAGGACAAGTCAATAAAGTGTGTAGAGAGGTAGGAGAAAAAACAGGTGAAAGTGGCCTCACAGAGGCTGAAATAGGAGAGTGTTTCAAGAGGGGCTTGGTCAGATACACATATGCTGCTAAAAGGTTGAGTAACAGTAAGATGGAAAATGTTGACTTGGGACCATGAATCATATTATTGTTGATACTTTCAAGTGTCATTTTATTGGAATTGTGGGGATGAAAGTGTAAACCAAAAATAAAATTCTAAGGCACCCCCAACCATCTAAACAGACTTCCTCCTCAGCCAGGGCTCTTAAAATTTACCCTGACTGGTTCAGACCATGAAGGGAAGTGGGGGTTGGACACGCCTCATTATACCTCTCTGGCATTAAAATCAACACAGACTTTAAGTCTGATAAGAAACATTTTACAGCCTGTTCTTTCTGAAGCCTGCTAGCTAAAAGCTTCATCATTTGCATGATAAAACTTTTTGGTTTCTGCAACTTCTCATCACAACCCAAGCATTCCTTTCTATTGATCCCAAGTCTTTAGACAAAATCAACCAATTGTCAACCAGCAAATGTTTAAATTTACCTATAGCCTGGACCCCCTACCCCCTTCTTTGAGTTGTCCCGCATTTCTGGACCAAACCAATGTATTTCTTAAATGTACTTGATTGATGTTTCATGCTTCCCTAAAATGTGTAAAACCAAGCTACACGCTTGGGCACATGTCCTTAGGACTTCCTGAGGCTGTGTCAGGCATGCATCCTCAACCTGGATGACACTTTTTGGGTTCACAAAAGCCACATCAAAGAGGTGATGAGGTAGAGATAGCTTGTGTAGATAACTCTTTTGAGAAGTTTCCCCCTGAAGGGAGGAAGAAATTTAGTAGCTAGATGGAGATATAAGGTCCAGGAAAGGATTTTATTTAAGCTAGGAGATCCCAGAACAAATTTGCATGCAAGAAAGATCTAAAAGAGATGGGAAAATTGGTGATGCGAGCAAGGGAGGGCGGCGTGGGGAGGGGAGAAAGACTAAAGGAGAAGAGAAGGTAAGAGGGGATGGTAAGAAGGCATTGAGCTTTAAGCAAAGGATAGTTCCTTCATTTTAAGAATATGACAGAAGGAAAGCAAGTTCATTGGCTCAGAATAAGTTGGGAGAGGTGGTATTGGCAGTTTGAGGAAAGAGAAATAATTATGGACTAATCAGCTCAAAGAGTGGGAAGAGTAAACTTGGGGAAAAGTGGTAAGATGGTCAGATAATATGTTGATTTGAGGTTTGTGAACATGAATTTATTATAAAACATGGTGGGGTTATTTTTTCCTCTGATATTCAGCAAAACTAGGGCAGGCACAGAGAAGACAAATACAGGATGATACCATTCATAATATTTTGTAATATATTTATTTCACTCAGTAATGTATTATGAACCTCTTTCCATGTTGAGTATAGTTTTACAGATCACCTTAAGTACTACATAGTATTCTATTATGTAAGTGTGTTACAGTACTTACACCTACCGTTGAACAATTAGATTTCTGGCTTACCTATGTTGTATATAATGTGATAAAATACCTTGTAATCAAAGCTTTATCTACAAACTTAAATATTTCCTTAGGATAAATGTTACAGACCGAAAGAATGAGGGTCTTGATCAACTCAGTATACCACTGGAGGCTATATGAGTAAGCAGCAAACTGTTCTCATAAATGCAGAATGTTGGTAAACTGACAGGCTGCATCTGCTGCCCAGAAGGAATGCTGGGGGCAGTCATGACCCAAGCGCAGTGTTTCTTGTGATTACGTACATCTGAAGCCTGTTTGTTAGTAATAATATGAACCTGTTATCAATTAAGCAACTGACCAATCATTACCTCCTCCTCCCTGCTCTTGCTACTCAATAATATGAAAGGCTGTGGAAGCTCAGGGGCTGCCTTTGCTCACTAGACGCAGGGAACTCTCCTTCCCCTGGACCCTTCTTTAAAACCGTTTCTTTTGTCTTAAGTTTTCATTTCTACATTCGTCCCTTCATTCAGTCTTGTAATGACGGTCTCAAGTAGTGACACTAGTAACTGTTGTAATGACGGTCTCAAGTGGTAACCGTGGCAGTCAGCCACAGATAAGTCTCTGTAATTGGAATCTCTGAGTCAAAGGACATACAAATCTTAAAAACTATTGTCGTATATTGTCAGATTTTTTTTTCAGAAAAGATTATACCAGTTGATTTACTCTTTCCCTGTGTTAAATACAGTGAGTTCTAAGTTTCTGTTCAAATAATCAATATGTCAGTATGTTCAGGTCTTTGTTCTCAATTTGAAAGTTTAACTTTCTCATTCTCTTCATCTCCTTGCCCCTATTTTCAGTAAACAACCTTCCTGCCAGCTCTAATCAGTAGTTCACATCTGTTCCCCTGGTCACCTGCTCCATCCTGAATCACCCCTGGTCACCTGCTCTGACCTGAGTCTCCTTTAGTCACCTGTTCCATAACTGTCTTTCCTGCCAAAACTGCTCACTCTGCCTCTCTGGCTTGTACCCCTGCTCTCTTTAAAATAGCCAATCAGAATTAGTTTAGACTGTGCGGTCCAACCCTAGCCAATAGGGAAATGACACAGCAGTAGGGGCTACCTACGTCAAGGATAAGAATCCCTTCCCCTCCCTTGTTCAGGTGTGTTCTCGCCATTGCTCCATCCACAAGAGGCACCCTTCTATAGAAGTAAAATTGCCTTGCTGAGAAAATTTATGTTCAAGTGCTATTTCTTTTGTGGCACCAAAAATTTATTTCCAACACCTGGACATTAAGTGATGAAAAAACACCTGGACATTAAGTGATGAAAATAACTTTTTCATACTGTAGTCAGTGCTGCTATTTTCATTCTATCTTATCTGTGGATGTTTCATAGGCAATAAATTATAACTAACTCATTTTCACTTGCATTTATTAATTACTAATGAACTTAAACCTTTGTAAAGGTGTTTTTGCTTTAAAATTATTTTTATTGCTGTTTGTTTTTAATTATTTTGTGAATACTTGTTCTGCTTTGTTTTGTTTTTCTATTGGTATGATTTTCTTATATATTTGCAAAGATTCTTTATAGGGTAAAGACATTAACTCTTGGTCTGTTGCAGATAGTTCCCAGTTTGTCATTTGTTAGAGCCTATTTTAAAGGAAAGGATTAAAATGAGATGATTATGTTCCAGTTGTTCTAAGTTTTAATACTTTTGAATTATAGAGTATAATGAGATGCTTCAGTTTTATTCCAGTGTTCTTTTGTTTGTTTTTTTTCTTCCTTTCCAGTTCAGAAAGTGGAATTTTATGGTTATAACATCATCCATTCTTCAGAAAGCAAAATTAATTTCCACATAAAAACTAGAGGGGAGAGAATAGATGGAGAGAGGGATAATATTAAAAAGATTTAACACCTGCTATACTGCAGGATATACAGAAACCCAGCAGAATGGGAAACCCCTGCTGTGTTGCTGAATCTCAAAGATGACCAATGGGCAGGGACAACAGGGAAACACTCAGAAGGCTCAAGGCAGAGATTAAAAATGGGTACTTAAGTACCTTTATCTCAATATTGTAAGTATTGGTGTAGCTATAATGGTGTATTCTGGCCAAATATCAACCCGTCAAAAGAAATTATATTCTCTAAATTTGGGTTGCAGCTGTTGCTGAGTTTTCCTATCTATACCATATTACTAGAGAGATCTTCAAATTAGAGAAGTATCTTTAGATATTAATTCTTAATGCCACAATTTCTCCCTCCACTAATTTTTTTCTGAGATATATTTGGCGTCTCTTAAATTGCTATCCATTTTCTTACTGTTTTTATTCCATAAATAAATATTATAAATATTTATGACATAGTTTATCAACTTAACAAAATGATTTAAGATACCCTATAGTATTAAAACATAAGGTAGGATAGTTTAAAAATAGATTGGAAAGGAAATTAGAAATTAAGAAGATAAACTGAGGAATCTAGGATAAATATTTATTTTTTATGAGTGCTAAATTTATCTCTGTGCTTCATAGCAGCCAATAGAAAAGAGAAGTACATATTTTTGGGGTTTTTTTTTTAATTATCATTATCTGATGGAATGTATTTATCTTGATAGGCAAAATTTTCCCCAACATTGGAATCTGGGAGTTTATTTCATGGTCTCTTGTACAGAAAACAATAACAATGAATGCATAATAAGTACTCACAATATTAACTATTATATTATCTGAATGATGGTTTGCAAGAATACTTTTTGAAAATGAAGTATGCAAGTTCATACTTGACAGCTAGTTCAGTACTTCAAAGGCCTGTTTTGCTTTCAGGTTCTGGGTGGTGTTTCAAGTAGTTGAGGTTGCCTGAAACCTGGCCTCCATATTACTGGGATAGTTCTATTCTTGAACTTTTCTAGGTATGTACTTTGTGGATAGAAGTAGTTCTATATTTGGATAAAGTATTTAAGATGAACAAACTATTAAAAGGTGATTTCTCTTTCTTCCCTAAGGAAAAGAAATTAATTCCATGCTATTCCTAGTATGTTATATGAAATTCTTTTCCAAGTTGGCTGATGAAAAAATAATCTTCCCATTTCATATTGTCAGACCAAAGCTTTTAAGTAGGAAAATGTACTTCAAACTTAAGACAGTATGTTATAAGTATGTGATGGCCAGATATACACAATAAAAATTTGTAATAATATTGGATATTCAGGAAGAACTACAAATCTAATCCATCTTTTGGTCTTCAGTTTACTATGATTTTTGAACTTTGTTCATTCCCCACCTTTTGTTTTCAGCACCATGTCTTTTAACACCAATAAAGGTCGATGTGGTTGCCTTCGTCTTCTCCCTGCCTCCCTGTTTCTGCCATTTGTTACATATATGTGTGTGTGTATATAAATATATATATAAAATATAAATATAAAATATATAAAATATATAATGGCCTTCTTTGTCTCTTTTGATCTTTGTAGGTTTAAAGTCTGTTTTATCTGAGACTAGGATTGCAACCCCTGCCTTTCTTTGTTTTCCATTTTCTTGGTAGATCTTCTCCATCCCTTTATTTTGAGCCTATGTGTGTATCTGCATGTGAGATGGGTCTCCTGAATACAGCAGACTGATGGGTCTTGACTCTTTATCCAGTTTGCCTGTCTGTGTCTTTTAATTGGACCATTTAGCCCATTTACTTTTAAGGTTAATATTGTTATGTGTGAACTTGATCCTGTCATTATGATGTTAGCTGGTTATTTTGCTCGTTAGTTGATGCAGTTTCTTCCTAGCCTCGATGGTCTTTACATTTTGGCATGTTTTTGCAATGGCTGGTACCAGTTGTTCCTTTCCATGTTTAGTGCTTCCTTTAGGAGCTCTTGCAGGGCAGGCCTAGTGGTGACAAAATCTCTAAGCATTTGCTTGTCTGTAAAGGATTTTATTTCTCCTTCACTTATGAAACTTAGTTTGGCTGGATTTGAAATTTTGGGTTGAAAATGCTTTTCTTTAAGAATGTTGAATATTGGCCCCCACTCTCTTCTGGCTTGGAGAGTTTCTTTGAAGAGATCTGCTGTTAGTCTGATGGACTTCCCTTTGTGGGTAACCCGATCTTTCTCTCTGGCTGCCCTTAACATCTTTTCCTTCATTTCAACTTTGGTGAATCTGACAATTATGTGTCTTAGGGTTGCTCTTCTCGAGAAGTATCTTTGTGGTGTTCTCTTTATTTCCTGAGTTTGAATGTTGGCCTGCCTTACTAGGTTGGGGAAGTTCTCCTGGATAATATCCTGCAGAGTGTTTTCCAACTTGATTCCATTCTCCCCATCACTTTCACGTACACCAATCAGGCGTAGATTTGGTCTTTTCACATTGTCCCATATTTCTTGGAGACTTGGTTCATTTCTTTTTATCTTTTTTTCTCTAAACTTCTCTTCTCACTTAATTTCATTCATTTGATCTTCAATCACTGATACCCTTTCTTCCAGTTGATTGAATCGGTTACTGAAGCTTGTGCATTTTTCACATAGTTCTTGTGTCATGGTTTTCATCTCTATCAGGTCGTTTATGGACTTCTCTGCATTGATTATTCTAGTTATCCGTTCATCAAATCTTTTTTCAAGGTTTTTAGTTTCTTTGCACTGGGTTTGCAGTTCCTCCTTTAGGTCTGAGAAGTTTGATTGACTGAAGCCTTCTTCTCTCAACTCGTCAAAGTCATTCTCCATCCAGCTTTGTTCCATTGCTGGCGAGGAGCTGCATTGCTTTGGAGGGGGAGATGCACTCTGATTTTTTGAATTTCCAGCTTTTCTGCCCTGCTTTTTCCCCACCTTTGGTCTTTGATGATGGTGATGTACAGATGCAGTTTTGTTGTGGATGTCCTTTCTGTTTGTTAGTTTTCCTTCTAACAGTCAGCTGCAGCTGCAGGTCTGTTGGAGTTTGCTTGAGGTCCACTCCAGACCCTGCTTGCCTGGGTATCAGTAACAAAGGCTGCAGAAGAGAGAATATTGCTGAACAGCAAGTGTTGCTGTCTGATTGTGCCTCTGGAAGCTTCGTCTCAGAGCTTTACCTGCCATGTGAGGTGTGAGGTGTCAGTCTGCCCCTAGTGGGGGTTGTCTCCCAGTTAGGCTCCTCGGGGGTCAGGGACCCACTTGAGCAGGCAGTCTGTCTGTTCTCAGATCTCATCCTCCGTGCTAGGAGAATCACTACTCTCTTCAAAGCTGTCAGACAGAGACATTTACATCTGCAGAGGTTTCTGCTGCTTTTTGTTTAGCTATGCCCTGTCCCCAGAGGTGGAGTCAACAGAGGAAGGCAGGCCTCCTTGAGCTGTGGGCTCCACCCATTTCTAGCTTCCAGGCAGCTTTGTTTACCTACTTAAGCCTCAGCAATGGTGAGCGCCCCTCCCCCAGCCTCACTGCTGCCTTGCAGTTAGATCTCAGACTGCTGTGCTAGCAATGAGGGAGGCTCTGTGGGCTTGGGACCCTCCAGGCCAGGTGTGGGATATAATCTCCTGGTGTGCCATTTGCTAAGACCCTTGGAAAAGCACAGTATTAGGGTGAGAGTGACCCGATTTTCCAGTTGTTGTGTGTCAGGGTTTCCCTTGGCTAGGAAAAGGAATTCCCTTCCCCCTTGTGCTTCCTGGGTGAGTCAATGCCTCACCCTACTTCAGCTCTCGCTCATTGGGCTGCATCCACTGTCCTGCACTGACTGTCCGATGCGCCCTAGTGAGATGAACCTGGTACCTCAGTTGGAAATGCAAAAATCACCCATCTTCTGTGTTGCTCACACTGGGAGCTGGAGGCTGGAGCTGTTCCTATTCAGCCATCTTGGCACCCCTCTCCATAAGTCGTTTTAACTGGGGTAAGACTATATCTCATTGTAGTTTTGACTTGTATTTCTCTGATGATCAATGCTGTTGAGCACCTTTTCATATGCCTGTTTCATTTGCATGTCTTCTTTTGAGAAATGTCTATTCAAATCTTTTGCCTATTTTTTGATTGGATTATTAGATTTTTTTCCCTGTAGAGTTGTTTGAGCTCCTGATATATTCTGGTTATTAATCCCTTGTCAAATGAGTAGTTTGCAAATATTTTCTCCCATTCTGTGGGTTGTCTCTTCACTTTGTTGATTGTATTCTTTGATGTGTAGAAGCTTTTTAACTTGATGTGATCCCATTTGTCCATTTTTGCCTAGTTGCCTGTGTTTGTGGGGGTATTTCTCAAGAAATTTTTGCCCATACCAATTGTATATTTGTCCTGGATATTTCTCCCAATGTTTTCTTGTAGTAATTTCATAATCTGAGGTCTTATATTTAAGTCTTTAATCCATTTTAATTTAATTTTTGTTAATGGTGTGAGATGGGATCCATTCAGTCTTTTTCATATGGATATCCTGTTATTTTTTTAAAAAGTATAATAGCCATCCTAACAGGTGTGAAATAATATATCATCCTGGTTTTGATTTGCATTTCCATGATGATTTGTGATGCTGAGCCCATTTTTATATATCTGTTGATGATTTGTGTATCTTTGGTGAAGTTACTAATCAAGTTTTTTTTAACCTATTTTTAAATCAAACTATTGTTTTCCTGTTGAGTTGTAGGAGTTCCTCATATACATTGAATGTTGACCCTTTAGATATGTGCTTTGCAAATATTTTCTCCCATTCTGTAGGTTGCCCAATTATCCATTTTTGCTTTTGTGGCCTGTGCTTTTGGTGACATATACAAGAAATCATTACCAAGCCCAATTTCTAGAAACTTTTCCCCTGTTTTCTTCTAGGAGTTTTACAGTTCCAGGACTTATGTGTAAGTCTTTGATCAATTTTGAATTTATTTTTGTGTATGGTGTAAGATAAGAGTCCAATTTCATTCTGCTGTATGTGGAAATACAATTTTCCCAAAAGTATTTATTGAGGAAACTATCTTTTCATCATTGTGTTTTATTGGCACCCTTGTTAATCATAAGTTGACTGTGTATGATTTATTTCTGGGTTCTCTATTCTTTTTCATTGGTCTATATGTCTGTTTTTATGCCAGACCATACTGTTTTGATTACTGGAGCTTTGTAATGTATGATGAAATCAGGGAGCATGATACTTCTGGATTTGTTCTTCTTGCTTTGGTTATTTGGGGTCTTTGTGGTTTCATATGAATTTTAGAATTGTTTTTCTATTTTATGTAAAATATTATTGTGGCTTTGATAGCAATTGTATTGAATTCATAGATCACTTTGGGTAGTATGGACATTTTAACAATACGAGTTATATCAATCCATAAACATGAAATGTCTTTCCATTTATTTGTGTCTGTTTTAATTTCTTTGAACACTGTTTTACAGTTTTCAGTGTACCAGTCTCTTACCTCCTTGGTTACATTTATTCATGAGCATCTTATTCTTTTAAATGCTTTCTTATTCTATTTTCTGTTGCTATAAAGGAATACCTGAGGCTGCATAATTTATAAAGAAAAGAGGTTTATTTGGTTCACAATTCTGCTGACTGTAAGATTGGGCATCTGGTGAAAGCCTCAGGCTGCTTGGAAAGATGAAGAGGGGGCAGCTTCTGCAGAGTTCAGATGATGAGAGAGGAAGCAATAGAGAGAGAGCAGGGAGATGCCAGGCTCTTTTTAGCAACCAG
This sequence comes from Macaca nemestrina, assembly GCF_043159975.1. Classification (NCBI taxonomy): domain Eukaryota; kingdom Metazoa; phylum Chordata; class Mammalia; order Primates; family Cercopithecidae; genus Macaca; species Macaca nemestrina. The sequence goes on from NC_092145.1 coordinate 198,988, forward strand.
CTCTTCCAGGAACTAATAGAATAAGAACTCATTGCCCTGAGGATGGCACCAAGCCTTTCATAAGGGACTGTCCCCACTACTCAAACACCTCCCATTATACCCCATCTCCAACATTGGGGATCGAATTTCAACATGATGTTTGTGGAGGAAAACATCCAAATTATAGCAGATGCTATTATAAGTGAAATTTTTTTCTTAATTTCGTTTTCAGATAATTTGTTTTGGTGTATAAAAATGCAACTCATTTTTATATGTTGATTTTGTATCCTGAAACTTTACTGAATTATTTATTATTCCTTTTTTTGTGTGTTTTGAGACAGAGTCTCACTCTGTCACCCACACTGGAGTGCAGTGGCATGATCTTGGTTTACTGCAACCTCTACCTCCTGGGTTCAAGCGATTCTCCTGCCTCAGCCTCCCAAGTAGCTGGGATTACAGGCACCCAACATCACACCTGACTAATTTTTGTATTTTTATTAGAGACGGGGTTTCACCATGTTGACCAGATTGGTCTTGAACTCCTGATCTCAGGTGATCCTCCCGCTTTGGCCTCCCAAAGTGCTGGGATTACAGGCATGAGCCACAATGCCTGGCCTGAATTCATTTATTATTCTAATAGTTTGTGTGTGTGTGTGTGTAGTCTTTAGGATTTTCTACATATAATATCATGTCATCAGCAAACAGATAATTTCATTTCTTCCTTTCTTATTTGGATTATTTTTTATTTGTTTTTATTGCCTATTTGCTCTTGTTAGGACTTTAAGTACTAAGTTGAATAGGAGAGGTGAGAGTGGGCATCCTTGCCTGTTCTGGATCTTAAAGAAAGCGCTTGATTTTTTACTATTGAGTGTGATGTTAGTTTGGGACTGCTCATAAATGGCCTTTATTGTGTTGAGGTTAGTTCCTTCTATTCCTAATTTTTAAAGAGTTTTTATTATAAAAGCATGTTGAATTTTGTCAAATGCTATTCATTTATTGAAATGATCATTTGACTTTTAGCCTTCATTCTGTTAATGCGGTGTATCACATTGATTGATCTGTGTATGTTAAACCATTCTCACATTCTAGGGGTAAATTCTACTTGATCCTTGTTTATGATGCTTTTAATGTGCTCTTGAATTCATTTTGCTAGTAGTTTGTTGAGGATTTTTGCATCTTTGTTTATCAGGGATATTGGTCTGCAGTTTCCTTTCTTGTGGTATCTTTGGCTTTGGTATTAGGGTGATGTGGGCCTCACAGAATTAATTTGGCAGTCCTCCATATTTTGATATTTTTTGGAAGAATTTAAGAAGGATTGGAACTAAATTTTCTTTAAATGTTTGGTAGAATTTACCAGTGAAGACATCTGGTCTTGAGTGTTTCTTTGTTGGGACTTTTGGATTACTGCTTGAATTTCCATATTTGTTATTGGTCTGTTCAGACTTTTAATTTATTTGATATTCAGCATGGGTAGGCTGTATGAGTCTAGGAATTTATCCATTTCTTCTAGGTTGCCTAATTTGTTAAGATATACTTCTTTGTAATTGTCACTTTTTCTTGTTCTTGAGGTGTAAAATTAAGTTGTTTATTTCAGATATCTCTTTTTAAATGTAAGCAGTTATCTCTATAAACTTCCCTCTTAGTAGTGCTTTTGTTGCATGCCACAGGTTTTTGGTAGGTTATGTTTCCATTTTTTTTTTTTTTTTGTCTTGAATAAGATGTGGGTAAAATGAAACTGTTCTTTTCACTGTCTTAAATGTGTCATTTCTATTTCTGTGCTCCATCTGGACACTGCAACCTCTTACCTGGATTTCTGAGGTCTCTTGAAGGTACTTTAATCAGTTGATGGTTTTAAAATCAGTGTTTCTGTGGGGCTGTGAGGACTGGAACCTCCTACTCTGCCATCTTTTAAAATTTAGCCTTTGTAGTTATCTCAGTTTTTAGTTTTCATTTTCCTGAAGAATAGTGAGGCCCATAGCCTTTAAAAATAGAGATATACCTTAGTTTCAAGGTTGTTTATGTATGGTTTTGCTGGGAGAAATGGAATGAATGAAACCATCTCTGAGTCCCTTATTCCAAGGGTTCCCAAACCTGGCAGCATATCAGATTAAATGGTATAGTTTTATAAATGTTCAAATGCTTAGGCTCCACCTAAAAGTGACTGAATCAGAATATCCAGTACTGGATCTCAGATAATTATATCTTATAATTCAGTCATATTCACACATAGCCTAATTTAGGAACCACTACTACCCCTATCTGCATTCAGTTTATTTTTAGCAATTTTTTTCCCAGGTGGTTTTTACACACAGTACAATTTGAGTACCACTGATATGCTTGTTATTGTTGCCTAGTGCAGGGTTACTTCGCATCTGACCCCCCTTTTTAATTTTTCTGCTAATATTACCATATGCAGAGCCATGCATTCAGCTGCTGTGGACTCAAAAAATTGAGACTGTCATTCTTTTTGACTTTGCATAATATTAATGAGGTTTAGTGCTTCCATAAACTCATGTCCTGATGTTCAATGCCAAATATAAATACTTTTTGCCTAAACCACTGTGTGTAATTCAATGGCTACAGGCATCACTGTGGCCTGATATTCCAGATGTCAATAATGCACCTGTGGTAGATAAGTAAAGACAATTAGAAAAATGAGTGCTTCTCATTTTAGGAGAAAGAAATGGCTTTGGAATTGGACTTTTGAAACCATTCCCTGGGTTTCTGCACCAACATGATACAGGATAAAACGACAATGTGGGTCAGCAGTTTTTTTATGACATGCACAATGCTATTTAGCACCATCACAAACTCACCCTAGTATTCTCTATAGAAGTATAGAATGGGTGAGTAGTGAAATAAAATAAAATAATTTTCCATAATAAAAGTCATTCTGGAAATGGGGGATAGTTATATACTAGAGCCATGGAATCTAATCCTGACTTTGCTACTAACTTAGTATACTGTGTTTCACTTTCCCCATTTTACAATAAAGAGAATAGATTAAATAGTCGTTTGGAAGCTTTCTAGCTCTGAACTTACATAAAACTGTAATTATCACCACCTTCCTCCTTTCAGACTGTGGGGAAAGAGAATATGTTGTATTGCTTTTACCCTTTCATCATAACAATTAGCTCTTGATTAGTGCTTTTCTGGCAACTATTGCATCTTAGTGAAGATGATTTAGTATTTTAGCCATTGCTGGATTCTTAAAAATGTGCCAGCCTGGTGTATTGAAATTAGTAAGGTTTCAAAAAGTATTTCAAACTAGCCGTAATTAATTAAATGCTTGATAAATGCAGTCCAAGGTTAACCACTTAATAAATTGGCAACCAAATAAAAAATGGAAGCAAACACAATAAGCAGCATACTGGAAGGGATCTGGGCTCTCCACCAAGATATTCTGTAGCAGTGCTGGCAGCAGGGTGGGTCATTTTCAAGCTCCTGATTCATTGTCACTATACCCTTTCACCCAAGACTGAACTCTTCCCCCCAAAATGCACAGTATTGCTTAATCTGCAGCAATGATTGTTTGTGTTAGTGTCCACAGATTAAAAGAAAATTCCCGGAGGGGAGGAGCAAGATGGCCAAATAGGAACAGCTCCAGCCTCCAGCTCCCAGTGCGAGCGACACAGAAGACAGGTGATTTCTGCATTTTCAACTGAGGTACTGGGTTCATCTCACTGGGGAGTGCCAGACAATCAGTGCTGGTCAGCTGGTGCAGCCCAACCAGCGAGAGCTGAAGCAGGGCAAGGCATTGCCTCACCTGGGAAGCACAAGGGGGAAGGGAATCCCTTTTCCTAGCCAAGGGAAACTGAGACACACAGCACCTGGAAAATCGGGTAACTCCCACCCTAATACTGCACTTTACTAAGGGTCTTAGCAAATGGCACACCAGGAGATTATATCCCACACCTGGCCCGGAGGGTCCCATGCCCACGGAGCCTCCCTCATTGCTAGCACAGCAGTCTGAGATCTAACTGCAAGGCAGCAGTGAGGCTGGGGCAGGGGCACCCACCATTACTGAGGCTTAAGTAGGCAAACAAAGCCACCGGGAAGCTCGAATTGGTTGGAGCCCACTGCAGCTCAAGGAGGCGTGCTTGCCTCTGTAGACGCCACCTCTGGGGACAGGGCATAGCTAAACAAAAAGCAGCAGAAACCTCTGCAGATGTAAATGACCCTGTCTGACAGCTTTGAAGAGAGCAGTGGGTCTCCCAGCATGGAGATTGAGATCTGAGAATGGACAGACTGCATGCTCAAGTGGGTCCCTGACCCTTGAGTAACCTAATTGGGAGACATCCCCCACTAGGTGCAGACTGACACCTCACACCTCACACAGCAGGGTACACCTCTGAGACGAAGTTTCCAGAGCAAGAATCATACAGCAACACTTGCTGTTCACCAATATTCTATCTTCTGCAGCCTCTACTGCTGATACCCAGGCAAACAGGGTCTGGAGTGGACCTTAAGCAAACTCCAACAGACTTGCAACTGAGGATCCTGAATGTTAGAAGGAAAACTAACAAACAGAAAGGACACCCACACCAAAACCCCATCAGTACATCACCATCATCAAAGACCAAAGGCAGATAAAACCACAAAGATGGGGAAAAAGCAGGGCAGAAAAGCTGGAAATTCAAAAAATCAGAGCACATCTCCCCCTCAAAAGGAACGCAGCTCATCACCAGCAACGGATCAAAGCTGGATGGAGAATGACTTTGATGAGTTGAGAGAAGGCTTCGGTCGATCAGACTTCTCAGAACTAAAGGAGGAACTACGTACCCAGTACAAAGAAACAAAAAATCTTGAAAAAAGAATGGAAGAATGCATAACTAGAATAATCAATGCAGAGAAGGCCATAAACAAACTGATAGAGATGAAAACCATGACACGAGAATTACGTGACAAATGCACAAGCTTCAGTAACCGACTTGATCAACTGGAAGAAAGAGTATCAATGATTGAAGATCAAATGAATGAAATGAGTGAGAAGAGAAGTCTAGAGAAAAAAGAGGAAAAAGAAATGAACAGAGCCTCCAAGAAATATGGGATTATGTGAAAAGACCAAATCTACGTCTGATTGGTGTGCCTGAAAGTGAGAGGGAAAATGGAACTAAGTTGGAAAACACTTACAGGATATCATCCAGGAGAACTTCCCCAACCTAGTAGGGCAGGCCAACATTCAAATCCAGGAAATACAGAGAACGCCACAAAGATACTCCTTGAGAAGAGCAACTCCAAGACACATAATTGCCAGATTCACCAAAGTTGAAATGAAGGAAAAGATGTTAAGGGCAGCCAGAGAGAAAGGTCTGGTTACCAACAAAGAGAAGCCCATCAGACTAATGGCAGATCTCTTGGCAGAAACTCTACAAGCCAGAAGAGAGTGGGGGCCAATATTCAACATTCTTAAAGAAAAGCACTTTCAACCCCAAATTTCAAATCCAGCCAAACTAAGTTTCATAAGTGAAGGAGAAATAAAATCCTTTACAGACAAGCAAATGCTTAGAGATTTTGTCACCACCAGGCCTGCCCTACAAGAGACCCTGAAGGAAGCACTAAACATGGAAAGGAACAACTGGTACCAGCCATTGCAAAAACATGCCAAAATGTAAAGACCATCGATGCTAGGAAGAAACTGCATCAACTAACGAGCAAAATAACCAGCTAATATCACAATGACAGGCTCAAGTTCACACATAACAATATTAACCTTAAAAGTAAATGGACTAAATGGTCCAATTAAAAGACACAGACTGGCAAATTGGATAAAGAGTGAAGACTCATCAGTTTGCTGTATTCAGGAGACCCATCTCACATGCAGAGACATACATAGGCTCAAAATAAAGGGATGGAGAAGATCTACCAAGAAAATGGAAAACAGAAAAAAGCAGGGGTTGCAATCCTAGTCTCTGATAAAACAGACTTTAAACCATCAAAGATCAAAAGAGACAAAGATGGCCATTACATAATGGTAAACGGATCAATTCAACAAGAAGAGCTAACTATCTTAAATATATATGCACCCAATACAGGAGAACCCAGATTCATAAAGCAACTCCTTAGAGACTTATAAAGAGACTTAGACTCCCACACAATAATAATGAGAGACTTCAACACTCCACTGTCGACATTAGACATATCAACGAGACAGAAAGTTAACAAGGATATCCAGGAATTGAACTCAACTCTGCACCAGGTAGACCTAATAGACATCTACAGAACTCTCTACCCCAAATCAACAGAATATACATTCTTCTCAGCACCACATCGCACTTTTTCCATTTTTCCAAAATTGACCACATAGTTGAAAGTAAAGCACTCCTCAGCAAATGTAGAAGAAAAGAAATTATAACAAACTGTCTCTCAGACCACAGTGCAGTCAAACTAGAACTCAGGATTAAGAAACTCAATCAAAACCACTCAATTACATGGAAACTGAACAACCTGCTCCTGAATGACTACTGGGTACATAACGAAATGAAGGCAGAAATAAAGATGTTCTTTGAAACCAATGAGAACAAAGATACAACATACCAGAATCTCTGGGACACATTTAAAGCAGTGTGTAGAGGGAAATTTATAGCACCAAATGCCCTCAAGAGAAAGCAGGAAAGATCTAAAATTGACACCGTAACATCACAACTAAAAGAACTAGAGAAGCAAGATCAAACACATTCAAAAGCTAGCAGAAGGCAAGAAATAACTAAGATCAGAGTAGAACTGAAGGAGATAGAGACACAAAAAAACCCTCCAAAAAATCAATGAATCCAGGAGCTGGTTTTTTAAAAAGATAAACAAAATTGATAGACTGCTAGCAAGACTAATAAAGAAGAAAAGAGAGAAGAATCAAATAGATGCAATAAAAAACGATAAAGGGTATATCACCACCGACCCCACAGAAATACAAACTACCATCAGAGAATACTATAAACACCTCTATGCAAATAAACTAGAAAACCTAGAAGAAATTGATAATTTCCTGGACACTTACACTCTCCCAAGACTAAACCAGGAAGAAGTTGAATCCCTGAATAGACCAATAGCAGGCTCTGAAATTGAGGCAATAATTAATAGCCTACCAACCAAAAAAAGTCCAGGACCAGATGGATTCATAGCCGAATTCTACCAGAGGTACAAGGAGGAGCTGGTACCATTTCCTCTGAAACTATTCCAATCAATAGAAAAAGAGACAATCTTCCCTAATTCATTTTATGAGGCCAACATCATCCTGATATCAAAGCCTGACAGAGACACAACAAAATAAGAGAATTTTAGACCAGTATCCCTGATGAATATCGATGCAAAAATCCTCAATAAAACACTGGCAAACCAAATCCAGCAGCACATCAAAAAGCTTATCCACCATGATCAAGTGGGCTTCATCCCTGCGATGCAAGGCTGGTTCAACATACATGAATCAATAAACGTAATCCAGCATATAAACAGAACCAAAGACAAAAACCACATGATTATCTCAATAGATGCAGAAAAGGCCTTTGACAAAATTCAACAGCCCTTCAAGCTAAGAACTCTCAATAAATTCGGTGTTGATGGAACATATCTCAAAATAATAAGAGCTATTTCTGAAAAACCCACAGCCAATATCATACTGAATGGGCAAAAACTAGAAACATTCCCCTTAAAAACTGGCACAAGACAGGGATGCCCTCTCTCACCACTCCTATTCAACATAGTGTTGGAAGTTCTGGCTAGGGCAATCGGGCAAGACAAAGAAATAAAGGGTATTTAGTTAGGAAAAGAAGAAGTCAAATTGTCCCTGTTTGCAGATGACATGATTGTATATTTAGAAAACCCCATGATCTCACCCCCAAATCTCCTTAAGCTGATAAGCAACTTCAGCAAGGTCTCAGGATACAAAACCAATGTGCAAATATCACAAACATTCTTATACACCAGTAACAAACAGAGAGCCAAATCACGAATGAACTCCCATTCACAATAGCTTCAAAGAGAATAAAATACCTAGGAATCCAACTTACAAGGGATATGAAGGACCTCTTCAAGGAAAACTACAAACCACTTTCAGTGAAATGAAAGAGGACACAAACAAATGGAAGAACATTCCATGCTCATGGATAGGAAGAATCAATATCGTGAAAATGGCCATACTGCGCAAGGTAATTTATAGATTCAATGCCATCCCCATCAAGCTACCAATGACTTTCTTCACAGAATTGGAAAAAAGTGCTTTAACATTCACATGGAAGCAAAAAAGATCCTGCATTGCCAAGACAAGCCTAAGTCAAAAGAACAAAGCTGGAGGCATTACGCTACCTGACTTCAAACTATACTACAAGGCTACAGTAACCAAAACAGCATGGTACTGGTACCAAAACAGAGATATAGACCAATGGAATAGAGCAGAGCCCTCAGAAATAATACCACACATCTACAGCCATCTGATCTTTGACAAACCTGACAAATGGGGAAAGGATTCCCTATTTAATAAATGGTGCTGGGAAAATTGGCTAGCCATAAGTAGAAAGTTGAAACTGGATCCTTTCCTTACTCCTTATACGAAAATTAATTCAAGATGGATTAGAGACTTAAATGTTAGACCTAATACTATAAAAACCCTAGAAGAAAACCTAGGTAATACCATTCAGGACATAGGCATGGGTAAGGACTTCATGTCTAAAACACCAAAAGCAATGGCAACAAAAGCCAAAATTGACAAATGGGCTCTAATTAAACTAAAGAGCTTCTGCACAGCAAAAGAAACTACCATCAGAATGAATAGGCAACCTACAGAATGGGCAAAAACTTTTGCAATATACTCATCTGACAAAGGGCTAATATCCAGAACTTACAAAGAACTCAAAGAAATTTACAAGAAAAAAACAAACAACCCCATCAAAAAGTGGGCAAAGGATATGAACAGACAATTCTCAAAAGAAGACATTCATACAGCCAACAGACACATGAAAAAATGCTCGTCATCACTGGCTTTCAGAGAAATGCAAATCAAAACCACAATGAGATACCATCTCACACCAGTTAGAATGGCAATCATTAAAAAGTCAGGAAACAACAGGTGCTGGAGAGGATGTGGAGAAATAGGAACACTTTTACACTGTTGGTGGGATTGTAAACTAGTTCAACCATTGTGGAAAACAGTGTGATGATTCCTCAAGGGTCTAGAACTAGAAATACTATTTGACCCAGCCATCCCATTACTGGGTATATACCCAAAGGATTATAAATCATTCTGCTATAAAGACACATGCACACATATGTTTATTGCGGCACTACTCACAATAGCAAAGACTTGGAATCAACCCAAATGTCCATCAGTGACAAACTGGATTAAGAAAATGTGGCACATATACACCATGGAATACTATGCAGCCATAAAAAAGGGTGAGTTTGTGTCCTTTGTAGGGACATGGATGCAGCTGGAAACCATCATTCTCAGCAAACTATCACAAGAACAGAAAACCAAACACTGCATGTTCTCACTCATAGGTGGGAATTGAACAATGAGATCACTTGGACACGAGAAGGGGAACATCACACACTGGGGCCTATTGTGGGGAGGGGGGAGAGGGGAGGGATTGCATTGGGAGTTATACCTGATGTAAATGAAGAGTTGATAGGTGCTGACGAGTCGATGGGTGCAGCACACCAACATGGCACATGTATATATATGTAACAAACCTGCACGTTGTTCACATGTGCCCTAGAACTTAAAGTATAATAATAATAAAAAAGAAAATTCCCACATGATATGTGAGTAGTTAAGAAGTTAAGAATCATCTTAATTCACTGTGTATTTGAACACAAGAATATTGTAAAGGAGGGCAATGGTGATAGTTCTTAGGTATGTAGAAAAGTTCTCTGTTGTTTCGGCGAACTGGTATTAAGTGGAGGACTAGATTAAAGTAAAAAGGATGTTGCTTAGAAAAAGAGATCATAGGCTGGGGGCGGTGGATCACACCTGTAATCCTAGCAGTTTGGGAGGCTGAGGCGGGCAGATTTGTTGAACCCAGGAGTTTGAGACCAGCTCGGCAATATAGTGAGACTCTGTCTCTGCAGAAAATGCAAAAATTAGCTGGGCATGGTGGCACATGGTTGTAGTCCCAGCTACTCAGGAGGCTGACGTGGGAGGATCACCTGATCCCAAGGAGGTTGAGGCTGCAGTAAGCCCTGATCACACCATTGCACTCCAGCCTGAGTGACAGAGTGAGACCTTGTCAAAAAAAATCATAAAGATAATTTGATTCTATTTAGAAGACTGTAGAGAATGTTGTTACTGAAGATTTGAAAGCAAGAAGTAATTAAGGGTTGGTTATATACCAAGTAAGTATGAGTAGATTAATTTAGGAAAATTTCTGTTTTCTGAGAAACTAAAGGGATAGATATCATCACTCAAGTTGTTAGGAAGCTGTACTTGTAAAAATCCTGAGCATTATGTTAAATCAAGTTTTAAAACCAAGAAATATATTAAGCAGCAACTTTGTGCTCAATTCTGTGCTGACAGCTAATATGAGAAAGAAATGAGTTTCCTGTCTGAGAGTACTGCCAAAGACAGCATGATATAATGGAAAGTGATACAGACAGAGTCAGAAGCCTTGGATTCCATTAGCTCACTCTGTGACCTAGGTCAAGGGACTTCTCTCTGACCCTCACATTCTCAGACCATTGTAATAGGATTCAATGAGATAATGTATCAGAGTACTTCAAAAATTATGAAGAGCTAGTAACGTGAGCAATGACAATACAGGTTCTAATGACTGGAGATAATAATGATGTGGTAAAAAGAGAAGAGACTCTAATAATCAAACAACCCAGGGTTTGAATCTTGCCTTTGCCACAGCTGTGTGGCTTTGGGGACATTACTTAACCTCTCCAAGCCTTTAGTACCACACTTAAATTCAGATAATGATAACAACAATAAATACTTACCTCATAATATTATTATCTGTCACATAGTAGATATTTGGCGTATTAGTCCATTTTCACACTGCTGATAAAGACATACCCAAGATTGAGCAATTTACAAAAGAAAGAGGTTTATTGGACTTACAGTTCCACATGGCGTAGGAGGCCTCACAGTCATGGTGGAAGGTGAAAGGCATGTCTCACATGGAAGCAGACAAGAGAAGAGAGCTTGTGCAGGGGAACTCCCATTTATAAAACCATCAGATATTGTGAGACTTCTTCACTATCATGAGAACAGCATGGGAAAGACCTGCCCCCATGATTCAATTACCTCCCACTGGGTCCCTCTCACAACACATGGAAATTCAAGATGACATTTGGGTTGGGGCACAGCCAAACCATATAATTCCACCCCTGGCCTCTCCCAAATCTCATGTCCTCACAATTCAAAACCAATCATGCTTTCCCAACAGTCCCTTAAAGTCTTAATTCATTTCAGCATTAACTCAAAAGTCTGCAGTCCAAAATCTCATTCAAGACAAGGCAAGTCCCTTCCACCTAGGAGCCTGTAAAATCAAAAGCAAGTTAGTTACTTCCTAGATACAATGGGGGTATAGGCATTGTATAAATACAGCCATTTCAAATGGGAGAAGTTGTCCAAAACAAAGGACTATAGGACCCATGCAAGTCTGAAATCCAGCAGGGCAGTCAAATCTTAAAGCTCCAAAATGATCTGTTTTGACTCCATGTCTCACATCCAGGTAACACCGATGCAAGAGGTGGTTTCCTATGATCTTGGGCAGCTCTGCCCCTGTGGCTTTGCAGGATGTAGCCTCCCTTCTGGCTGCTTTCACAGGCTGGCATTGAGTGCCTGTGGCGTTTCCAGGTGCATGGTGCAAACTGTCAATGGATCTACCATTCTGAGATCTGGAGAATAGTGGTCCTCTTCTCATAACTCCACTAGACAGTGCCCCAGTAGGGACTCTGTGTGGGGGCTCAGACCCCATTTCCCTTCTGCACTGCCCTAGCAGAGGTTCTTCATGGGGGTCCACCCCTGCAGCAAGCTTCTGCCTGGACATCCAGCTTTTTCCATGCATCTTCTGAAATCTAGGCTGGGGTTCTCTGGTTACAGCTGGAGTGGTTGGGATGCAGGGCGCCAAGTCTCTAGACTGCACACAGCAGAGGGACACTTTGCTCAGCCCACAAAACCATTTTATCCTCCTAAACCTCTGGGCCTGTGATGGGAGAGGCTGCCAAAAATGTCTCTGACATGCCCTGGAGATATTTTCCCCATTGTCTTGGTGATTAACATTCAGCTCCTTGTTACTTATGCAAATTTCTGCAGCCAGCTTGAATTTCTCCTCAGAAAAATGGGATTTTCTTTTCTATTGCACTATCAGGCTGCAAGTTTTCCAAACTTTTATGCTCTGTTTCCCTTTTAAAACTGAATGTCTTTAACAACACCCAAGTCACCTCTTGAATGCTTTGCTGCTTAGAAATTTCTTCTACCAGATACCCTAAATCATCTCTCTCAAGTTCAAAGTTCCACAAATCTCTAGGACAGGAGCAAAATGCTGCCAGTATCTTTGCTAAAACATAGCAAGAGTCACCCTCACTCCAGTTTCCAACAAGTTCCTCATCTCCATCTGAGATAACCTCAGCTTGGATTTCATTGTCCACATCACTATCAGCATTTTTGTCAAAGCCATTCAACAAGTCTCTAGGAAGTTCCAAACTTTCCCACATTTTCCTGTCTCCTTCTGAGCCCTCCAAACTGTTCCAACCTCTGCCTGTTATCAAGTTCCAAAGTCACTTCCACATTTTTGGGTATCTTTTCAGCAGCACTGCACTCTACTGGTACCAATTTACTGTATTAGTCCGTTTTCATGCTGCTGATAAAGACATACCCAAGATTGTGCAATTTACAAAAGAAAGAGGTTTATTGGACTTACAGTTCCACATGGCTGGTGAGGCCTCACAATCATGGTGGAAGGTGAAAGGTACATCTCGCATGGTGGCAGACAAGAGAGGAGAGCTTGTGCAGGGGAACTCCCCTTTTTAGAGCCATCAGATCTTGTGAGACTTATTCACTATCATGAGAAAAGCATGAGAAGGACCTGCCCCCATGATTCAATGATCTCCCACTGGGTCCCTCCAACATGTGGAAATTCAAGATGACATTTGGGTGGGGACAGAGCCAAACCATATAATTTGATAATGGTAGCCTTTATTACAAAATAAATACACTGCAGTAGGCAACTATGTTATAAACTATAAGGGTAATGAGAGCTCAAAAAACCCATCTCAAAATATACTGTGAACAAAACTACCATGATAACAGAGGTAACTGAGAATGTCCTTGTTTAATAATTTAATATGATGAAAATAGGCCTTTGAGGCAGGAGAATCACTTGAACCTAGGAGGCGGATGTTGCAGTGAGCCAAGGTTATCCCACTGCACCCCAGCCTCGGTGACAGAGTGAGACGTCATCTCAAAACAAAAACAAAAACAAAAACAAAAAACAGGAAACTATTAAATGCTTTAAGAAATGATATGAGCACTGGTGATAGATATGAGTTGTTGAGGAGGTAAAATCTATAAGAATTGATGACTCATTGGGGAGTGACAACATGGCAAATGAGGGAGGATAACTCCCAAGTTTCTAGATTGGGTGATTGGAAGGATTATGGTGTCGTGTAGTCATTCAACACAAATTTATTGAGTGCCTACTATGTGCCAGGTTCTGGAAATAGGATAGTAAGCCAAACAGACACAGTTCTTGTTTACATTTATTGGACAAGTCTAGTGGGGGAAACATAATATAAATAAAATCAATAAATGTAGTTCTAAACTGTGATAACGTATTAGGAAATAAAAGTATAGAGTACTAGGTTAAGCTATGCCAAGGGAGACATAATAGTGCATACAAAAGGATGACAAGCGGCCAGGCATGGTGGTTCATGACTGTAATCCCAGCACTTTGGGAGGCCAAGGCAGGTGGATCACCTGAGGCTGGGAGTTCAAAACAAGCCTGACCAACATGGAGAAACCCTGTCTCTACTAAAAATACAAAATTATCCAGGCGTGGTGGCACATGTCATTAATCCCAGCTACTTGGGAGGCTGAGGCAGGAGAATTGCTTGAACCTGGGAGGCGGAGGTTGCAGTGAGCCAAGATTGTGCCATTGCACTCCAGCCTGGGCAACAAGAGCAAAACTCCATCTCAAAAAAAAAAAAAAAAAAAAAAAAAAAAAGGATGGCAAGGTTTTGAATGAAAAACAAAATGGTGACTTCATTTTTTGGTATTTATTATTTTAAATTGACTTGTAATATTTGTACATATTTATGGGGTACATAGTGATGTTTCAATACATATACTGTATAGTGATCAGATCAGGATCTCATCAGTATGTAGCATATCTATCACCTCAAACATTTATTATTTGTTTGTGTTGGAAGCATTCAATTTCCTCCTTCTAACTATTTGAAACTATACATCATTGTTAACTATAGTCATCCTACAGTGCTATAGAAAGAACACTAGAACTTATTCTTTCTATCTAGCTGTAATTTTGTAACCTTTAACAAATCTCTGCCTATTCCCCCTTTTCCCCAACCCTTCCCAGCCTCTAGTAGTCTCTGTTCTACTTTTTACTTCTGTGAGCTCAACTGTTATTAGCTTCCACATATGAGTGAGAATATGCAATGTTTTACTTTCTGTTCCTGGCTTACTTTACTTAACAGAATGTCCTCCAGTTCCCTCCATGTTGCTGCAAATGACAGGATTTCATTCTTTTTATAACTGAATAGTATTCCATGACATATACCACATTTGCTTTATCCATTCATCTGTTGTTGGACACATATTGATTTCATATCTTGGCTATTGTGAATAGTGCTGCAGTAAATATGGAGGTGCAGGTGTCTCTTTGATATACTGCTTTCCTTTCCTTTGGATAAATTCCCAGTGGTGGGGTTGCTAGGTCATATGGTAGCTCTATTTTTAGTTTTTTGAGGAACCTCCATACTGTTCTCCATAGTGGCTATACTAATTTACATTCCCACTAATAGTGTATAAAAGTTTCCTTTCCTCTGCATCCTTGCCAGCATTTGTTATTTTTGTTATTTTTGTCTTTTTGATAATGGTCATTCTAAAGAGGGTGAGACACTACCTTATTATGGTTTTGTTTGGATTTTCCTGATGATGAGTGAGGTTGAACATTTTTTCATTTATTTATTGGCCATTTGTATGTCTTCTTTTGAGAAATGTCTGCTCAGATCATTGGCCCATTTTAAAATCAGACTGTTCATATTTTTGCTATTGAGATGCTTGCATTCCTTGTATGGGCTCGATATTAATATCCTATCTGATCAATAGTCTGTGGATATTTTATTCTGTTCTGTAGTTTGTCTTTTCACTCTCTTGTTTCTTTTGCTGTGCAGAGATTTTAGTTTGATATAATCCCATTAGTTCATTTTTGCATTTGTTGCCTATGCTTTTTAGGTCTTATACATAAAGTCATTTTCCAGACCAATGTCCTGAAGTATTTCTCCTATTGTTTTTTCTAGTAGTTTACAGTGTCAAGTCTTACATTTAGGTCTTTGATCCATTTTGAGTTGATTTTTGTATAGGGTAAGAGGTGGAAGTCTAATTTCATTCTTCTGCACATGGATATTTAGTTTTCCCAGCGTCATTTACTAAAGAGACTGTCCTTTCACCACTGAGTGTTCTTGATGACTTTGTCAAAAATCATTTGGCTGTAGATATGTGAAGAAATTTATGGTTTCTTTATTCTGTTTCATTGGCCTATTTGTGTGGTTTTATGCCAGTACCATGCTGTTTTTGGTTACTATAGCTTTGTAGTATATTTGGAAGTCTGGTAGTGTAGTGCCTTCAGCTTTGTTCTTTATGTTCAGGATTGCTTTGGCTATTTGGGGTTCTTTTGTGGCCCCATACAAATTTAAAATATTTTTTCCTATTCTGTGAAGAATGTCATTGGCATTTTGATAGGGATTGCCTTGAATCTGTAGATTGCTTTGGGTATTATGGTCATTTTAACAATATTAACTATTTCAATCCATGAGCATGGGATGTCTTTCCATTTGTTTGTGTTCGCTTCATCTCCTTTCAACAGTGTTTTGTAGTTTTCCTTGTAGAGGTTTCTCACCACCCTGGTTAAATTTATTTCTAGGGGTTTTTTGTTTGTTTGTTTGGTTGGTTTTTTTTTTTTTTTTTTTTTTTTTTGGCATCTATTGTAAATGGGATTGCCTTTTGATTTCTTTTTCTTTCTTTCTTTCTTTCTTTTCTTTTTTTTTTTTTTTTGAGACAGAGTCTTGCTCTATTGCCCAGGCTAGAGCGCAGTAGTGCAATTTTGGCTCACTGTAACTTCCACCTCCTGGGTTCAAGCAATTCTCCTGTCTCAGCCTCCTGAGTAGATGGGATTACAGGCGCATGCCACCACACCTGGCTAATTTTTGTATTTTAGTTTCACCATGTTGGCCAGGCTGGTCTTGAACTCCTGACTTCGTGATACGACCTCCTTGGCCTCCCAAAGTGCTAAGATTACAGGCATGAGCCACGGTGCCCAGTCTTGATTTCTTTTCTTTTCAGGATCCAATATCTCTGTCTCATTAAAAAAAAAAAAAACTTCAACTTTTATTTTAGATATAGAGGGTACATGTGCAGGTTTGTTACATGGGTATATTATAGTGAGTCTAGTACCCAATAGGAAGTTTTTCAAATCCACTCTCCCTCGCCTCCTCCCACCTCTAGTAGTCCACAGCGTCTATTGTTCCCATCTTTATATCTATGTGTGCTCAATCTTTAGCTCTCACTTGTGAGAACATGGTATTTGGTTTTCTGTTTCTGTGTTAATTCTCTTGGGATTATGGCCTCCAGTTCCATCCATGTTGCTGCAAAGGACATGATTTCATTCTTTTTATGGCTGCATAGTATTCCATGGTGTATATGTACCACATTTTCTTTATCAAATCTACCGTTTGTGGGCATATAGGTGATTCCATGTCTTTTCTATTTTTTTTCTTTTTTTGAGACGGAGTCTCTCTCTGTCGCCCAGGCTGGAGTGCAGTGGCATTATCTCAGCTCACTGCAACCTCCACCTCCTAGGTTCAAGTGATTCTCCTGCCTCAGTCTCCCCAGTAGCTGGAATTACAGGCGCCCACCACCATCTCTGGCTAATTTTTGTATTTTTAGTAGAGACGGGATTTCGCCATGTTGGTCAGGCTGGTCTCAAACTCCTGACCTCAGGCAATCCGCCCGCCTTGATTTTGAATATAGCATTGCAATGAACATATGGGTGCATGTGTCTTTTTGGTAGAATGACATTTCCCTTTGGGTATACACGCAGTATCGGGATTGCTGGGTCAAATGATAGTTTAATTCTTAGTTCTTTGAGAAATCTTCAAATTGCTCTCTACAGTGGCTGAATTAATTTTCATTTCCAGCAACAGTATATTAGTGTTCCTTTTTCTCTGCAGCTTCACTAGCATCTGTTGCTTTTCAACTTTTTAATAATAGTCATTCTGACTGGTGTGAAATGCTACATCATTGTGGTTTTGCTTTGCATTTCTCTAATAATGAGTAATATTGAGCTTTTTTCCTATGCTTATTGGCTACATGTATGTGTTCTTTTGAACACATGTTCATGTCCTTTGCCCATTTTTTTCATCAACTTTTATTTTAAATGCCAGGGTACAGGTGCAGGATGTGCAGGTTTTTTACATAGGTAAATGTGTGCCATGGTGGTTTGCTGCACAGATCAACCCATCACCTAGGTATTAAGTGCAGCGTCCATTAGCTATTATTCCTGATGTGCTCCAACCCTCCACCCTCCAATAGGCCCCAATGTGTGTTGCTCTCCTTTATGTGTCCATGTGTTCTCACCATTTAGCTCACACTTATAAACAATAACTTTTGGTATTTTGTTTTCTGTTCCTGCATTAGTTTGCTGAGGATAATGGCTTCCAGTCCATCCATGTCCCTGCAGAGGACATGCTCTTTTTTACTTTTTATGGCTGCATAGTATTCCATGGTATATATGTACCACATTTTCTTTATCCAGTCTATCATTGATAGGCATTTAGGTCGATTCCATGTCTTTGCTATTGTGAATAGTGTTGCAATGAACATACGCATACAGGTATCTTTATAATAAAATGATTTATATTCCTTTGGGTATATACCCAGTAATGGAATTGCTTGGTAAATAGTCTTTCTGTCTTTATCTCTTTGAGGAATCACTACATTATCTTCCACAATGGTTAAACTAATTTACATTCCCACCAACAGTGTAAAACTGTTCCTTTTCCTCCACAACCTTGCCAACATCTGTTGTTTCTTGACTTTGTAATAATTGCCATTCTGATTGGCGTGAGATGGTATCTCATTGTGGTTTTGATTACACCTTATACAAAAATTAACTCAAGATGGATTAAAGACTTAAATGTAAAGCCTGATACTGTAAAAACCCTAGAAGAAAATCTAGGCTGTACCATTCAGGACATAGACACGAGCAAAGATTTCGTGATGAAAACACCAAAAGCAATTGCAGCAAAAGCAAAAATTGACAAATGAAATCTAATTAAACTAAAGAGCATCTGCACAGCAGAAGAAACTAAAATCAAAGTGAACAGAAAACCTACAGAATGGGACAAAATTTTTGCAATCCATTTATCTGACAAAGGTCTAATATCTAGAGTCTACAAGGCACTTAAACAAATTTACAAGAAAAACAAACAACACCATGAAAAAGTGGGCAAAGGACATGAACAGACACTTCCCAAAAGAAGACATTCATGCAGCTAACAAACATATGAGAAAAGCTCAACATCACTGATAATTAGAGAAATGTCCATTTTAAAAAATGGGATTGCTTTTTGCTTGTTGATTTGTTTCAATTCCTTGTATATTCTGTATATTAGACCTTTGTTGGATATATAGTCTGTGAATATTTTCTCCCATTCTGTAGGTTGTCTGTTTACTCTGTTGATGCTTTCTTTTGCTGTGCAGAAGCTCTTTATTAATTAGGTCCCATTTTTCAATTTTTTGTTTTTGTAGCAATTGTTTTTGGGCACTTAGCCATTGTATTAGTCTGTTCTCATGCTGCTAATAAAGACATACCTGAGACTGGGTAATTTATAAATGAAAGAGGTTTAATTGACTCATAATCCCACATGGCTGGGAAGGCCTCACAATCATGGTGGAAGGTGAATGAGGAGAAAAGTCACATCTTACATGGTAGCAGGCAAGAGAGCTCGTGCAAGGGAACTCCCAATTATAAAACCATCAGATCTCCTGAGACTTATTCACTACCATGAGAACGGTATTGGGGAAATGAAGGGGTGGCCTGCCCCTCCACACCTGTGGGCGTTTCTTGTTAGGTGGAATGAGAGACTTGAGAAATGAGACACAGAGACAAAATATAGAGAAAGAAAAAGTGGGCCCAGGGGACCAGACAAGGTTGGGAGTAGGGTCACAGACTAACAGCATCTCAAATACAGAACAAAATGGAGTCTCTTATGTCTACTTCTTTCTATATAGACACAGTAACAGTCTGATCTCTCTTTCTTTTCCCCACAGGGAAACTGGCCCCATGATTCAATTATCTCCACCTGGCCCCACCCTTGACACAGGGGGATTATTACAAATCAAGGTGAGATTTGGGTGGGGACATAGCCAAACCATATCATTCCACCTCTGGCCCCTCCAAAATCTCATATCTTCACAATTCAAAACAAATCATGCTTTCGCAACAGCCCCCAAAGTCTTAACTCATTTCAGCATCAACTCAAAAGTCCACAGTCCAAAGTCTCATTTGAGACAAGGCAGGTCCCTTCTGCCTATGAGCCTGTAAAATCAAAAGCAAGTTAGTTACATCCTGGATATAATGGAGGTATGGGCGTTGTGTAAATACGCATTCCAAATGGGAGAAATTGGCCAAAACGAAGAGGCTACAGGCCCCATGCAAGTCCAAAATCCAATGGGGAAGTCAAATCTCAGAGCCCTGAAATGATCACTCTTGACTCCACGTCTCACATCCAGGTCATGCCAATGCAAGAGATGGGCTCCCATGGCCTTGGGCAGTTACGCCCCTGTGGCTTTGCAGGGTAGAGCCTCCCTCCCAGCTGCTTTCACAGGCTGGCATTGAGTGTCTGCAGTTTTTCCAGGCACCTGGTGCAAGCTGTCAGTGAATCTACCATTCTGGGGTCTGGAGGATGGTGGCCCTCTTCTCACAGCTCTACTAGGCAGTGCCCCAGTGGAAATGCTGTGTGGGGGCTCCACCCATACATTTCCCTCCCACACTGCCTTAACAGAGGTTCTCCATGAGGGCTCTGTCCCTGCAGCAGACTTCTGCTTGGATATCCAGATATTTCCATACATCCTCTAAAATCTAAGTGGGGGTTTCCAAACCTCTATTCTTGACTTTTGTTCACCCACAGGCCCAACACCACATGGAAGCCACCAAGACTTGGGGCTTGCATCCTCTGAAGCAATGGCTGAAGCTCTACATTGGCCCCTTTTAGCCATGGCTGGGATGCAGGGCACCAAGTCCTGAGACTGCACGAAGCGGCAAGGCCCTGGGCCCTGCCCATTAAACCATTTTTGCTCCTAGGCCTCCAGGCCTGTGATGGGAGGGACTGCTGTGAAGACCTCTGATATGCCCTGGAGACATTTTCCACATTCTGTTGGTGATTAACATTTGACTCCTTGTTACTTATGCAAATTTCTGCAGCTGGCTTGAATTTCTCTTCAGAAAATGTGTTTTTCTTTTCTATCGGGATCTTCTAGCTGCAAATTTTCCAAACTTTTATGCTCTGCTTCCGCTTTAAACACACGTTCCTATTCCAAACCATATCTTTGTGAATGCATAAAACTGAATGCTTTTAACAGCACCCAAGTCACCTCTTGAATGCTTTGCTCCTTAGAAATTTATTCCACCAGGTACCCTAAATCATCTCTTTCAGGTTGAAAGTTCCACAGATCTCTAGGGCAGGGACAAAGTACTGCCAAGCTCTTTGCTAAAACATAGCAAGAATCACCTTTTCTCCAGTTTCCAACGAATTCCTTATCTCCATCTGAGACCACCTCAGCCTGGGCATTATTGTCCATATCACTATCAGCATTTTGGTCAAAATCATTCAACAAGTCTCTAGGAAGTTGCAAACTTTCCTTCATCTTTCTATCTTCTTCTGAGCCCTCCCAGTCTCTAGGAAGTTATAAACTTTCCCACATTTTTCTGTCTTATTCTGAACCCTCAAAACTGTTCCAACCTCTGCCTGTTACCTGGTTCCAAAGTCACTTACATTTTCGTGTATCTTTACAGCTGCATTCCACTCTACCAGTACCAATTTACTGTATCAGTCTATTCTCATGCTAATAAAGACATTCTGAGACTAGGTAATTTATAAAGGAAAGATGTTTAATTTACTCACAGTTCCACATGACTGGGGAGGCCTCACAATCATGGCAGAAGGTGAATGAAGAGCAAAGTCACATCTTACATGGTGGCAGGCAAGATAGCTTGTGCAGGGGAACTCCCATTTATAAAACCATCAGATTTCATGAGACTTATTCACTACCACAAGAACAGTATGGGGGACTATGATTCAATTATCTCCACCTGGCCCTGTCTTTCACATGTGGGGATTATTACAATTCAAGGTGAGATTTGGGTGGGGACATGGCTGAACCATATCAGCCATAAATTCTTTGCCAAGGCTGAGAAGGGTATTTCCTAGGTTTTCTAGGATTTTTATACTTTGAGGTCTTACATTTAAATCTTTAATTCCTCAAGTTAATTTTTGGATATGATGAAAGTTAAGGGTATAATTTTCATTCTTCTGCAGACGGGTATCCTGTAATCCCAGTGCCATTTGTTTAATAGGGAGCCCTTTCTCCATTGCTTATTTTTGTTGGCCTTTTTGAAGATATGGTGGTTGTAGGTGTGTGGCTTTATTTATAAGTTTTCTATTCTGTTCCATTGTTTTATGTGTCTGTTTTTGTGCCAGTACCATGGTGTTTTGGTTACTGTAGCCCTGTAGCACAAAGTTGGGTAGTGTGATGTTCTTTTTGCTTCAGATTACTTTGGCTTTGGCTATTCATGCTCTTTTTTAGTTCCATATGAATTTTAGAATAGTTCTTTCCCTTAATTCTGTGAATAATGATGTCAATAGTTTGATAGGAATAGTGTTGAATCTGTAAATTGCTTTGGGCAGTATGGTCATTTTAACAATATTGATTCTTCCAATCCATGAGCATGGAATGTTTTTACACTTATTTGTGCCATTTCTGATTTATTTCAGCAGTGGTTTGTAGTTCTCCTTGTAAAGATCTTTCATCTCCTTGGTTAGCTGTATTCCTTGGTATTTCATTTTATTTGTGGGTGTTGTAAATGGGATTGTGCTTTTGGTTTTACTGTCAGCCTGGGTGTTATTGGTTTATAGAAATGCTACTGAGTTTGCACATTTATTTTGTATCCTGAAACCTTGCTAAAATCATGTATCAGTTCTAGTAGCCTTTTGGCAGAGTCTTTAGGGTTTTCTAAGTATAGAATCATATTGTCAATGAAGAGAGATAATTTGACTTCTTTTCTTATTTGGATGCCTTTTATTTCTTTCTCTTGCCTAATTGCTCTCGCTAAGACTTTCAGTACTATGTTGAATAGAAGTGGTGAGAGTGGACATCCTTGTCTTGTTCCACTTCTCAAGGGGAATAGGTCCAGCTTTTGACTGTTTAGTATGATATTGGCTGTGGGTTTGTCATATATAGCTCTTATTATTTTGAGGTATGTTTTTTCGATGCCTAGTCTGTTGAGGGTTTTTTTTTAAATCATGAAGACATGTTGGATTTTATTGAAAATCTTTTCTGTGTCTATTGAGATGATCATATGGTTTTGGCTTTTAATTCTATTTACATGGTGAATCACATTTATTGATTTGCATATGTTGAACCAACCTTGCATCCCAGGAACAAAGTCTAATCAATCATGATGAATTAACTTTTTGATGTGCTGCTGGATTTGGTTTGCCACTGTTTGTGGAAGAGTTTTGCATCTGTGTTCATCAGGGATGTTGGCCTGAAGTTTTCTTTCTTCAACATGTCTGCCAGATTTTGGTATTAGGCTGATGCTGACCTCATAGAGTGAGTTAGGGAGATATCTCTCTTCCTCTATTTTTTGGAACAGTTTCAGTAGTATTGATACCAGTTCTTTACACATCTGGTAGAATTTGGCTGTGAATCCACTTAGTCCAGGGCTTTTATTCGTTGATAGGTTTTTTTAATTGTTGATTCAATTTCTGAGTTTGATATTCATCTATTCAGGCTTTTAATAACTTCCTGATTCAATCTTGGAAGACTGTGTGTTTCCAGGAATTTATCCATTTCCTCTAGATTTTCTAATTTGCCTACATAGAGTTGTTCATAGTATTCTCTGAGGGTCTTGTGTATTTCTGTGAGATCAGTTGTAATGTCAGCTTTGTCATTTCTGATTGTATTTATTTGAATTTTCTTTTTTCTTTATTAATCTAGCTAGCAGTCTATCAATCTTATTTATTTTTTCAAAGAGCCAATTATTTGTTTTATTGATTTTTTCGGTATGGATTTTTGCATCTCAGTTTCATTAAGTTCTCTAATTTTAGTTATTTATTTTCTTCTGCTAGCTTTGGGGTTTATTTGTTCTTTTTTGTCTTAGTTTCTTTAGGTATAAAGTTAGATTGTTAATTTGGGATCTGACATAGTTTGAACACGTATCCTCACCAAATCTCATGTTGAATTGTAATTTCCAATGTTGGAGGTGGGGCCTGGTAAGAGGTGTTTGGGTAATAGGGATGGATCTCTCATGGCTTGGTGCTGTCCTCACAATAGTGAATCTTGTGAGATGTAGCACCTTCTCACTCACTCCATCTTTTGATTCTACTCCCACCATGTGACTTGCCTGCTTCCCCTTTCCCTTCCACCATGATTGGAAGTTTCCTGAGGCCTCCCCAGAAGCAGATGCCAGTTCTATACTTCTGATACAGCCTGCAAAACTGTGAGCTAATTAGACCTGTTTTCTTATCAATTACCCAGTCTCAGGTATTCCTTTATAGCAATGCAAGAACAGCCTAACGCAAGATCATTCTAACAACAACAACAACTACTTCTTCTTCTTCTTCTTCTTCTTCTTCTTCTTCTTCTTCTTCTTCTTCTTCTTCTTCTTCTTCTTCTTCTTCTTCTTCCTCTTCTTCTTTTTTGAGATGGAGTCTGGCTCTGTTGCCCAGGCTGGAGAGCAGTGGCACTATCACAGCTCACTGCAACCTCCACCCCCTGGGTTCAAGCAATTCTCCTGCCTCAGCCTCCCTAGTAGTTGGGATTACAGGCATGCGCTACCACGCCTGGCTAATTTTTGTATTTTTAGCAGAGACTGGGTTTCACCGTGTTGATCATGCTGGTCTTGAACTCCTGACCTGAAGTGATCTGCCCACCTTGGCCTCCCAAAATGCTGGGATTACAGGCGTGAGCCACCGCACCCGGCCCATCTTAACTTCTTGATGAAGGTGTTTAGGGCTATAACATTTTCTCTTAACACAGCTTTAGCTGCATCCCAGAGATTTTGGTAAGTTGTGTCCCTATTTTCATTAATGTCAAAGAATTTTTTTGTCTTAATTTTGATCTTCACTCAGGAGCCATTCAGGAGCAAGTTGTTTAATTTTCATGCATTTGTGTAGTTTTTAGAGATCTTCTTTATATTGATTTCTATTTTTATTGCACTGTGGTCTCAGAGTATGCTTTGTACAATTTTATTTTTTTATTTATTGAGACTTGCTTTATGACTGAACATGTGGTTGATCTTAGAATATGTTCTGTGTGCCGATGAGAAGAATGTATATTCTGTGGTTGTTGGGTGGAGTGTTCTGTAGATAGCTATTAGTTCCAATTAGTCAAGGGTTGAGTTTAAGTCCAGTTTCTTTGTTAGTTTTCTGTGTTGGTGATCTGTCTAACACTGTCAGTGGGGTATTGAACCTTCTATGATTGTGCGGTTGTCTAATTATTTTCATAGGCCAAGAAGAACTTGTTTTATGAATATGGGTGCTCAATGTTAGGTGCATATATATTTAGGATAGTTAAATCTTCTTGTTGTATTGCACCCTTTATTATTATGTAATACTGTGTTAGGCTGTTCTTGCATTGTCATAAAGAAACACTTGAGACTGGGTAATTTATAAAGAAAAGAGGTTTAGACTTTCACTGGCAACATTAGCTGGCACTTGCTCTACTCTCTCTAATGGGGAAGCAGTGAAATACAAGAGACTGAACTGTATCTGCCTTTATTTCCGATGGACTCACATTGAACTTTCAATCACAAAATTATAGCAAAGAAAGGAACCCGGACTTTAGTAACACAGATAGAACAAGTTGCAGCAGCAGTGGCAGCAGCAGGAGAAAAGCTTTAATTTAGTTGATTTTCTGTGGTTATTGGTTGTTTGCTAGTCTCATGGTGATGGAAGCTGCAAAATTTTTTTGAAGGGACCAAGAAGCTGCTGAAGGTTTGGTTCTCCTGGTAGCAGCCTGATACAAACGAAGGATGTGGGAATCTTAGCAGTACTCCAAGATCTGAGTGGGACATATTTTTGAAGAATGTGTAATGTTCAATCAAGTGTGGCAAAAATTGACAAGCAGGAAGCTTATGTACTCAGTGAGAGTAGCATATTTGTCTCCAAGAGACGTTTCATTTTGAAGACATGTGATACCACCCTCTTGCTTAAAGCACTGGTTCCTCTGTCAAAGCTTGCTGGGTATTACAGTGGGTTTGACTCTATTCAAAGCTTCTTTTATTCTTATAAGAAGTTCATTAAGCCTTCTCACCAAGGGTACCCTAACCAGAATTTCCAGGAAGACATAGAGTTTCTTAATGCAATTTTCCCAAATGGAGCAGCATATCGTATGGGATATATGAATTCTGACTAGTAGTACTTATGTACTCTGGAGTTCCCAGAGAGTTGGGTAATCAGTCAGCCAGATCAAACCCTGGAAATTCTGATGAAGTGAACTTGACCCAGCAGTTATGGACCAGTTCTACATGAAAGATGGTGTTACTGCAAAGAATGTCACTCGTAAGAGTGGAATCTGTGACCTGATTCCAGGTTCTGTCACTGATGACACAATATTTAATCCTTTTGAATATTTGATGAATGGAATGAAATCAGATGGAACTTATTATTCACATCACTCCAGAACCAGAATCTTCTTATGTTAGCTTTGAAACAAACAAGTCAGACCTCCTATGATGACCTGATTAGGAAAGTTGTGGAAGTCTTTAAGCAAGGAAAATTTGTGATGATCTTGTTTGTTAATCAGATTTCTAAATGTTGCACAGTGCTTTCTTTGCCCCAGAAGATTTAAGGTGTTAAGTGTCTTGATTGTCAGAGTGCTATGTTCAATGATTACAATTCTATTTTTACCCACTTTGCTAAAAATTAGCAACAGCAAAGTTTAAAAAAAAATGAAGAAAAAAACACAAAAAGAGAACACACGTAGAGGGTGGTGGATACTTTCTAGATGTTGATACTGGGGGCAGTGCTTTCCACAGCCACCACCTTGTACTTACAGAAAGCCCTAGATGTAATGATAGTGTAATCATTTTGAACTGTATGCATTATATCAAGGAATTAGATGTCTTGAATGAATGCTTTCTTCTGTGTTTAGGTATTCTCTGCCACTCTTGCTGTGAAATTCAAATGCATGTAGAAAAAAACTTTTATTATACGAAACTTTACAACACTCATGAAAGCAATTAAATTTGGTTTATGCATAGCATAATATTTCTCCAGGTATCATCCAAAATTCCTCACAGACAAGGATTTTGTCCTCATTAGGTATTGGCCTCAGCTAACCATCTGGGACAGTTCTATTAAATTGCTGTGAGAATTTTACATTCAGTTACCTCCACTTTCTAGAATGCATTTTTTTTTTCAAACAAAGTCTCACTCCGTCACCCAGGCTGGAGTGCAGTGGTGCGATCTTAGCTCACTGCAACCTCCACCTCCCATGTTCAAACGATTCTCATGACTCAGCCTCCCGAGTAGCTGGGATTACAGATGTGCACCACCATGCCCAGTTAATTTTTATATTTTTAGTAGAGATGTGGTTTTGTCATGTTGTCCAGGCTAGTCTCAAACTCCTGGGATCAAGCAATCCACCCGCCTCGGCCTCTCAAAGTGGTGGGATTACAGTATATTATCTTTCTGATATATTGTTGGATTCAGTTTATTAGTATTCTGTTGAGGATTTAAAAATCTATGTTCATCAAGGATATCGGCCTGTAGTTTTCTGTTTTTATTGTGTCCTTCTCTGGTTTTTGGTTACACTGGCCTTGTAGAATGAATTAGAAAAAGTGTCCTCTATTTCAATTTTTAGAATAGTTTGAAAGAATTGGTATTAATTCTTCTTTAAAGATTTGGTGCAATTCAGTGGTGAAGTCATTTGCTTCTGAACTTTTCTTTGTTGAGAGACTTATTATTGATTAAATCTCACAACTTTTTATTGGTCTGTTCAGGTTTTCTACTTCTCCTTCATTCACATCATTGTAGATTGTATGTACCCAAGAATAATCAATCAATTTTCTTCTAGGTTTTCCTATTTCTTACCCTAGTAGTAGTAGTTCATAGTAGTCTATGATCCTTTGTATTTCTGTGTTATGTTTTATTTATTTGAGTCTTCTCTCTTTTTTTCTTAGTCAGGCTACTGTATTGTTGATTTTGTTTCTCTCTTTTAAAAATGTTTTCATTTTGTTGGTGTTTTGTATTTTTTATAGTCTCAATTTTGTTTATATCTAATCTGATCTTGATTGTTTCTTTACTTTTACTAATTCTGAGTTTTTTTGCTTTGATTTTCTGGTTCCTTGACATACATTGCTAAGTTTTGATTTTCTGGTTCCTTGACATACATTGCTAAATTGTTTTTAGTTTTTTGAGGTAAGTTATTATTGCTATAAATGTGCGTCTTAAAACTGTTTTTGCTGTTCATTGGTTTTGGTATGTGTTTCTAATTTCATTTGTTTCAAGGAATTTTAAATTTGTATTGTTAATTGCTTCCTCCACCCATTGGTTGTTCAAGACCCTGTTGTTTAATTTCCATGTGTTTATATATTTTCAAATGTTCCTCTTGCTATTGATTTCTAGTTTTTTTTTATACTTTACGTTCTAGGGTACATGTGCACAACATGCAGGTTTGTTACATATGTATACATGTGCCATGTTGGTGTGCTGCACCCAGTAACTCATCATTTACTGTAGGTATATCTCCTAATGCTATCCCTCCCCCAACACCACAACAGGCCCCAGTGTGTGATGTTCCCCTTCCTGTGTCCAAGTGATCTCATTGTTCAATTCCCACCTATGAGTGAGAACATGCGGTGTTTGGTTTTCTGTTCTTGTGATAGTTTGCTGAGAATGATGATTTCCAGCTGCATCCATGTCCCTACAAAGGACACGAACTCATCCTTTTTTATGACTGCATAGTATTCCGTGGTGTATATGTGTCACATTTTCTTAATCCAGTCTGTCATTGATGGACATTTGGGTTGGTTCCAAGTCTTTGCTATTGTGAATAGTGCCGCAATAAACATACATGTACACGTGTCTTTATAGCAGCATAATTTATAATCCTTTGGGTATATACCCAGTAATGGAATGGCTGGGTCAAATGGTATTTCTAGTTCTAGACCCTTGAGGAATCGCCACACTGTCTTCCACAATGGTTAAACTAGTTTACAGTCCCACCAACAGTGTAAAAGTATTCCTATTTCTCCACATCCTCTCCAGCACCTGTTGTTTCCTGACTTTTTAATGATTGCCATTCTAACTGGTGTGAGATGGTATCTCATTGCAATTTTGATTTGCATTTCTCTGATGGTGAGTGATGATGAGCATTTTTTTATGTCTCTGTTGGCTGCATAAATGTCTTCTTTTGAGAAAGAAGACATTTTCTTTGCCCACTTTTTGATGGGGTTGTTTGTTTTTTTCTTGTAAATTCATTTGAGTTATTTGTAGGTTCTGCATATTAGCCCTTTGTTAGATGAGTAGTTTGCAAAAATTTTCTCCCATTCTGTAGGTTGCCTGCTCACTCTGATGGTAGTTTCTTTTGCTGTGCAGAAGCTCTTTAGTTTAATTAGAACCCATTTGTCAATTTTAGCTTTTATTGCCATTGCTTTTGGTGTTTTAAACGTGAAGTCCTTGCCCATGCCTATGTCCTAAATGGTATTGCCTAGGTTTTCTTGTAGGATTTTTATGGTTTTAGGTCTAACATTTAAGTCTCTAATCCATCTTGAATTAATTTTTGTGTAAGGTGTAAGGAAAGGATCCAGTTTCAGCTTTCTACTTATGACTAGCCAGTTTTCCCAGCACCATTTATTAAATAGGGAATCCTTTCCCCATTTCTTGTTTTTGTCAGGTTTGTCAAAGATCAGATAGTTGTAGATGTGTGGTATTATTTCTGAGGGCTCTGCTCTATTCCATTGGTCTATATCTCTGTTTTGGTACCACTACCATGCTGTTTTGGTTACTGTAGTCTTGTAGTATAGTTTGAAGTCAGGTAGCATGATGCCTCCAGCTTTGCTCTTTTGACTTAGGATTGTCTCAGCAATGCGGGCTCTTTTTTGGTTCCATATGAACTTTAAAGCAGTTTTTTCCAATTCTGTGAAGAAAGTCATTGGTAGCTTAATGGGGATGACATTGAATCTATGAATTACCTTGGGCAGTATGGCCATTATCACGATATAGATTCTTCCTATCCATGAGCATGGAATGTTCTTCCATTTGTTTGTGTCCTCTTTCATTTCATTGAGCAGTGGTTTGTAGTTCTCCTTGAAGAGGTCCTTCACATCCCTTGTAAGTTGGATTCCTAGGTATTTTCTTCTATTTGAAGCAATTGTGAATGGGAGTTCATTCATTATTTGGCTCTCTGTTTTTCTGTTATTGGTGTATAAGAATGCTTGTGATTTTCACACGTTGATTTTGTATCCTGAGACTTTGTTGAAGTTGCTTATCAGCTTGAGGAGATTTTGGGCTGCGACAATAGGGTATTCTTTTTTTTTTTTAATTTATTTATTTATTATTATTATACTTTAAGTTCTAGGGTACATGTGGATAACGTGCAGGTTTGTTACATATGTATACTTGTGCCATGTTGGTGTGCTGCACCCATCAACTCGTCAGCACCCATCAACTCATCATTTACATCAGGTATAACTCCCAATGCCATCCCTCCCCTCTCCCCCCTCCCCATGATAGGCCCCAGTGTGTGATGTTCCCCTTCCTTCGGCGACAATAGGGTTTTCTAAATAGACAATCATGTCATCTGCAAACAGGGACAATTTGACTTCTTCTTTTCCTAATTGAATACCCTTTATTTCTTTCTCCTGCCTGATTGCACTGGCCAGAACTTCCAACACTATGCTGAATAGGAGTGATGAGAGAGGGCATCCCTGTCTTGTGCCAGTTTTTAAGGGGAATGCTTCCAGTTTTTGCCCATTCAGTATGATATTGGCTGTGGGTTTGTCAGAAATAGCTCTTATTATTTTGAGATATGTTCCATCAATCCCCAATTTATTGAGAGTTTTTAGCATGAAGGGCTGTTGAATTTTGTCAAAGGCCTTTTCTGCATCTATTGAGATAATCATGTGGTTTTTGTCTTTGGTTCTGTTTATATGCTGGATTGTGTTTATTGATTTGTGTATGTTGAACCAGCCTTGCATCCCAGGGAGGAAGCCCACTTGATCCTGGTGGATAAGCTTTTTGATGTGCTGCTGGATTTGGTTTGCCAGTGTTTTATTCAGGATTTTTGCACCGATGTTCATCAGGGATATTGGTCTAAAATTCCCTTTTTTTTTGTTGTGTCTCTGCCTGGCTTTGGTATCAGGATGATGTTGGCCTCATAAAATGAATTAGAGAAGATTCCTTCTTTTTCTATTGATCGGAATAGTTTCAGAATGTATGGTACCAGCTCCTCCTTGTACCTGTGGTAGAATTCAGCTGTGACTCCATCTGGTCCTGGATTTCTTTGATTGATAGGCTATTAATTATTGCCTCAATTTCAGAGCCTGCTATTGGTCTATTCAGGGATTCAACTTCTTCCTGATTTAGTCTTGAGAGAGTGTATGTGTCCAGGAATTTATCCATTTCTTCTAGTTTTTCTAGTTTACTTGCATAGAGGTGTTTATAGTATTCTCTGATGGTAGTTTGTATTTCTGTGGGGTCAGTGGTGATATCCCCTTTATCATTTTTTATTGCGTCTATTTGATTCTTCTCTCTTTTCTTCTTTATTAGTCTTGCTAGTGGTCTATCAATTTTGTTGATCGTTTCAAAAAACCAGCTCCTGGATTCAGTGATTTTTTGAAGGGTTTTTTGTGTCTCTATCTCCTTCAGTTCTGCTCTGATCTTAGTTATTTCTTGCCTTCTGCTAGCTTTTGAATGTGTTTGATCTTGCTTCTCTAGTTCTTTTAATTGTGATGCCAGGGTGTCAATTTTAGATCTTTCCAGTTTTCTCTTGTGGGCGTTTAGTGCTATAAATTTCCCTCTACACACTGCTTTAAATGTGTCCCAGACATTCTGGTATGTTGTATCTTTGTTCTCATTGGTTTCAAAGAACATCTTTATTTCTGCCTTCATTTCGTTATGTACCCAGTAGTCATTCAGGAGCCGATTGTTCAGTTTCTATGTAGTTGAGCATTTTTGATTGAGTTTCTTAGTCCTGAGTTCTAGTTTGATTGCACTGTGGTCTGAGAGACAGTTTGTTATAATTTCTGTTCTTCTACATTTGCTGAGGAGTGCTTTATTTCCAACTATGTGGTCAATTTTGGAATAAGTGTGATGTGATGCTGAGAAGAATGTATATTTTGTTGATTTGGGGTAGAGAGTTCTGTAGATGTCTATTAGGTCTGCTTGGTACAGAGCTGAGTTCAATTCCTGGATATCCTTGTTAACTTTCTGTCTCATTGATCTGTCTAATGTTGACAATGGGGCGTTAAAGTATCCCATTATTATTGAATGGGAGTCTAAGTCTCTTTGTAAGTCTCTAAGGACTTGCTTTATGAATCTGGGTGCTCCTGTATTGGGTGCATATATATTTAGGATAGTTAGCTCTTCCTGTTGAATTGATCCCTTTACCATTATGTAATGACCGTCTTTGTCTCTTTTGATCTTTGATGGTTTAAAGTCTGTTTTATCAGAGACTAGGATTCTTCTTTGTCTTTTTTCATCTTTGATTTGATATTTACTTTTCTGATAAAAGTATAGCTACTACTGCTTGCTTTTCATTTTCATTTATGTGAAATATCTTTTTTATGAAAATGTTTACATTTTAGTAGTTTTGGGTATAATAGGCATAAACATTCATGGGGTACATGTGACATTCTGAAATAGGCATATAATGTATAATAATCACACCAGGGTAGTTGGAATATCCATCACCCTAAGCCCTGATCATTTCTTTGTGTTAGGAACATTCCAATCGCACTCTTTTAATTATTCTAAAATATAGAGTAAATTATTTTTTACTATTATCACCCTGTTTAGCTATCAAATGTTAGATGTTATTCATTCTTTCTATTTTTGTGCACCCATTAACCATCCTCATTTCCCCTCCATTACCCTTCCCAGCCTCTGATAATCATTATTCTACTCTCTGTGTCTACGAGTTCAATTGTTTTAATTTTTAGCTACATGTGAGTGAGAACTTGTGAAATTAGTCTTTCTGTGCCTGGCTTATTTCACTTAACATAACGTCCTCCAGTTCCATACATGTTGCAAATGACAGGATTTTATTCTTTTTCACAGCTGACTAATATTCTATTTTGTATACATGTACCACACTTTCTTTGTCCATTTATTCATATATGTACACTTATGTTGATTCCAAATCTTACAGATTGTGAATAGGGCTGCAATGAATATGGGAGTGTAGACATCTCTTCAATATCCTGATTACCTCTTTTTAGATATATACTTAGCAGTGGAAATGCTGGATCATATGGTAGTTCTATTTTAAGTTTTTCTGAGAAACGTCCATACTGTTCTCGATAGTGGCTGTCCTAATTTACATCCCTGCCAACAGTGTATGTGGGTTTCACTTTCTTCACATCCTTGCCAACATTTGTTACCGCCTGTCTTTTGGAAAAAAGGCATTTTACCTGGGTGTGATGATATTTCATTGTAGTTATGATTAGGATTTCTCTGATTATTGATGAAATTGAGCATTTTTTCCATATACTTCTTAGCCATTTGTATGGCTTCTTTTGAGACTTGTCTATTCAGGTCATTTGCCCATTTCAAAGCTGGGTTATTTGATTTTTTCCTATTGAG
This sequence comes from Macaca nemestrina, assembly GCF_043159975.1. Lineage (NCBI taxonomy): Eukaryota > Metazoa > Chordata > Mammalia > Primates > Cercopithecidae > Macaca > Macaca nemestrina. The sequence goes on from NC_092145.1 coordinate 232,228, forward strand.
TTGTTTGAGCTCCTTATATAGTCTAGTTATTACTCCTTTGTCAGATATGTTACTTGCAAATACTTTCTCCCATTCTGTGGGTTTCTCTTCACTTTGTTGACTGTTTCCTTGGCTGTGAAGAAGCATTTTCGCTTGATTTAATCCCGCTTGTCTATTTTTGCTTTGGTTGCCTGTGCTTCTAAGGTATTACTCAAGAAATCTTTGCCCAGATCTATGTCCTGGTAGGTTTCCTCAATGTTTTCTTTTAGTAGTTTCATAATTGCAGGGCTTAGATTTAAGTATTTAATCCATTTTGATTTGATTTTTATACATGGCAAAAGATAAGGATCTAGTTTCTTTCTTCTACATAGAGATATCTAGTTTTCCCAGCACCATTTGTTCAAGAGACGGTCTTTCCCCCAATATATGTTCTTGACACTTTCGTTAAAAAGGAGTTTACTGTAAATGTGTGGATTAAGTTCTGGGTTCTGCTTTCTGTTCCATTGGTCTACGTATCTGTTTTTATGCCAGCACCATGTTGTTTTGGTAACTAAATCTCTGTAGTATCATTTGAAGTCTGGTAATGTGATTCCTCCAGTTTTGCTCTTTTTCCTTAGGATGATTTTGGCTAGTCTAGGTCTTTTGTGGCTCCATATAAATTTTAGAATTTTTTTTTTTCTATTTCTTTGAAGAATGTCGTTGGTATTTTCATAGGGATTGCCTTGAATTTGTAGATTGCTTTGGGTAGTATGGGCATTTTAACAATATTGATTTTTCTAATCTATGAGCATGGAATATATTACAATTTTTGTTCTCTTCAATTTCTTTTATCAATGTTTTATAGTTTTAATTGTAAAGCCCTTTCACTTCTTTGGTTAAGTATATCCCTAGGTATTTTATTTTATTTGTAGCTATTATAGATGGGATTATTTATTGATTTCTTTTGTATATCATTTACAGTTAGTATATGGAAATGCTACTGATTTTATATCCTGCAACTTTACTGAATTTGTTTATCAACTCTAATAATTTTTTGTGGTATCAGTTTTTCCCCATTTAGTATGATACTTGGGTCTATCATATATGGCCTTCACCATGTTGAGGTATGTTCATTTTGTACCCAGTTTTTTGAGAGTTTTTATGATGAAGGGATGTTGAATTTTATCAAATACATTTTCAGCGTCAGTTGGAAAGATCATATGGTTTTTGTTCTTCATTCTGTTGATATAATGTATCACACTGATTGATTTGCATATGTTGAAACATTCTTTATCCCTGGGTTGATCCCACTTTGTTATAGTGAATAATCTTTTTAAAGTGTTGTTGAATTTGTTTTACTGGGATTTTGTTGAGGATATTTGCATCTATGTTCATCAGAGATATACTGGCCTGTAGTTTTCTTTTTTGGTTGTGTCTTTGGTTTTGGTATCAGGGTAATGCTGGCCTCATAGCATGAGTTTGAAAGTAATCTCTCCTCCTCAATTTTTTGGAATAGTTTGATTATGTTTGGTATTAGTTCTTCTTTAAATGTTTGGTAGAATTCAACAGTTAAACCATTGGGTCCTGAGCTTTTCTTTGATGAGAGACGTTTTATTATGCTTTGATCTCATTACTTGTTATTGGTCTATTCAGGTTCTGGATTTCTTCATAGTTCTATCTTGCTAGGTTGTATGTGTGTAGGAATTTATCAATTTCTTCTAGGTTTTCCAATTTATTGGCGTATAATTGCGCAAAATGGTCTCTAATGATCCTTTGAATTACTGCAGTATCAGTTATAAAGTCTTCTTTTAATTTCTTACTTTACTTATTTGAATCTTATCTCTTTTTCTTAGTCTGGCTAAAGTTTTGTCAATTTTGTTTATCTTTGTAAAAAGCCAGCTTTTTGTTTTGTTGATCTTTTGTATTGCTTTTTGGTTTCAATTTCATTTATTTTTGCTCCGATCATTATGATTTCCTTTCTTCTACATATTTTGCATATGATTTGCTCTTGCTTTTATAATTCCTTAAAATGCATTTTAAAATTGGTTATTTGTTGTTTTTCTACTTATTTGACATAGGACTTATTGCTATAAACTTTCCTTTTAGTACTGCTTTTGCTGTGTCACATAGATTTTGGTTTGTTATGTTTGCATTTTCATTTGCTTCAATACATTTTAAAATTTCATTACAACTTTTTCATTGACCCACTGGTAATCGAAGCGCATATTGTTTTATTTCCATGTGTTTGCATGGTTCCTAAAGTTCTTCTTGTTATTGACGTCTAGTTTTATTTTATTGTGGTCAGATACTTGATACTATCTTAGTTTTACTAAGGTTTTTAAGACTTGTTTTGTGGCCTAACATAGGTCTGCCCTTGAGAATGATCCATGTTCTCAGAAGAAAGTGTATTCTGCAGCTCTTGGATAAAACATTGTGTAAAGATTTATGAGATCCATCTGACTTATCATGCAGATTAAATTTGATATTTCTTTGTTGATTTTCTATCTGGATGATCTGTCCAATGCTGAAAGCTAAGTGTTAAGGTCTCCAGCTATTATTGTATTGGAGGAGTCTATCTCTTTCTTAAAACTCTAATAAAATTTGCTTTCTGTGTCAGAGTGCCCCAGTGTTGGGTGCATATATATTTACAGTTATTATATTCTCTTGCTGGAGTGACCTCTTTATCATTATATAATGACCTTTTTAGTCTGTTTTTATAGTTTTTGTCTTGAAATCTATTTTATCTGATACAAAAGTATAGGTATTTGTGCTCCTTTTTTGGTTTTTATTGGCATAGAATATCTTTTTCCAGCCCTTTATTTTCAGTCTGTGTGTATCTATATAGGTAAAATGAGTTTCTTGTAGGTACTATATAGTTGGGTCTTTTAAGAAGACAATTCATTCAAGATTTTAGTTCATTTACATTCAATGCTATTGATAAGTAAAGACTTACTATTTCTATTTTGTTATTTGTTTTCTGGCTGTTTAGTGTTCCTCTCTCCCTCCCTCCCTCCTTCCCTCCCTCCTCCCCTTCCCCTTCTCCTTCCCCTTCCCCTCCTTCTCCGTCTCCTTCTCCTTCTCCTTCTCCTTCTCCTTCTCCTTCTCCTTCTCCTTCTCCTTCTCCTTCTCCTTCTCCTTCTCCTTCTCCTTCTCCTTCTCCTTCTCCTTTTCCTTTTCCTTTTCCTTTTCCTTTTCCTTTTCCTTTTCCTTTTCCTTTTCCTTTTCCTTTTCCTTCCTTCCTTCCTTCCTTCCTTCCTTCCTTCCTTCCTTCCTTCCTTCCTTCCTTCCTCCCTTCCTCCTTTGTGTAAAAGTGATTTTCCCTGGTAGTAGGTTTTAACTTCCTGCTTTTTATTTATTGTGTATCTGTAGACTTTTTTGGTTTGAGGTATCATGAGTCTTGCAAATAACATTTTATAACGAATCATTTTAAACTGATGACAACTAAACTGTGATTACAGAAAAGCACAACAAATAAACAAAGAAGGAAAGTGAACACTAATAAAAACTATAACACCATCCCCTCCCAGATTTTTAATTTTTGTTGTTTATAGTTATGACTTTTAATATTATCTCTTAAAACATTGTTGTAGTTATTATTTTAATAGGTTTGTCTTTTAGTCTTCCTACTCAAGATGTGAGTGCTTTACACACCATTACAGTGTTAGATTATTCAATATTCATCTGTGTACTGACTGCTATCAGTGAGTTTTGTATGTTCATATGACTTCTTATTGCTTATTAGCATCCTTTTCTTTAAGATTGAAAAACTCTATTTAGCATTTTTTTGTGGGACATGTGTGTACTTGATGAATTCCCTTAGCTTTTTTTTTTTTTTTTTTTTTGGTTTGGGAAAGTCTTCCTTTCTCCTTTGTGTTTGAAGGATATTTTGCTGGATATAATATTCTAGGATAAAAGTTTTTTTCCTTCAGCACTTTGAATATGTAATGGCAGTCTCTTGTAGCCTGCAAGGTTTCCACTGAGACATCTGCTGCCAGACATATTGCTACTTCTTTGTGTTATATTTGTTTCTTTTCTATTGTTGCTTTTAAGATTATGTTTTCATCTTTGACCTTTGGGAGCTTAATTACTAAATGCCTAGAGGTCGTCTCATTTAGTTTAACCCTGCCTGGTGTTATATGACCTTCTTGTACCTGAACACTGATATCTTTCTCTAGGTTTGGAATGCTGTTTGTTATTATTTCTTTGAATTAACTTTTTACCCCGGTTTCTCTCTCTAACTCCTCTCTAAGACCAGTACATCTTAAATTTGCCCTTTTGAAGTTATTTTCTACATCTTGTAGCCATGCTTCGCTTAAAAAAAATTTTTTTTTTCTTCTCTGTGTTTTCATACAGCCTCTGTTTGAGCTTACTAATTCTTTCTTCTGCTCGATCAATTCTGCTGTGGAGAGACTCCGGTGCATTTTTCAGTGTGTCAATTGAATATTTCTGCTCTAGAATTTTGCTTGATTTTCAAAAATTATTTCAATCTCTTTGTTAAATTTCTTCGATAGGATTCTGAATTCCTTCTCTATGTTCTCTTGAAGTTTCTTGAATTTCCTCAAAACAGTTATTTTGGGTTGGATGCAGTGACTCATGCTTGTAATCCCAGTGTTATGGGAGGCCAAGATGGGAAGGTTGCCTGAGAACTGGAGTTTGAGGCCAGTCTGGGCAACATAGCAAGACCTTATGTCTACAAAATTTAAAAAAAATGTTAGCCAGGCATGGTGGTGTGTACCTCTAGTCTCAGCTACTCGGGAGAGTGAGGTGGGAGGATCATTTGAGCCCAGGAGTTTGAGACTGCAGTGAACTATGATCACACCACTGTACTCCAGCCTAGGCAACAGAGCAATCCCCCTGCCCCCCACTAAAAAAAAAAAAAGCAGCTATTTTGAATCCTTTGCTGAAATGTCACATATCTCTGTTATTCTGGGATTTGTCACTGGTGGCTTATTTTGTTTGGTGAGGTCATGTTTTCCTACATTTTCTTGATGCTTGTGGATATTCATCAATTATATATTTATTCTAGTCTTCACAGTCTGGCCTTGTATGTACTGGTCCTTCTTAAGGCTTTCCAGGAATTCAAAGGGTTTTGATCTAAGTCTTTGGTCATTGCAACCATATCTGCACTAGGGGGCTCCCTAACCCCAACAATGCTGCAACGTTTGCAGGTTCTTACTGCCTTGGTGCACTTGGACGAGATCCGGATTTCTCCAGGGAGTCTCTAGTTCTCTTCCCTCACTTTCTCCCAACAGAAGGATTCTCTCTCTCTCTCTCTCTCTCTCTCTCTCTCTCTCTCTCTCTCTTTCTGTCTCTCTCTCCATGCTGGAATGCCTGGAGTTGGGAAAGAGGTGATGCAAGCAATACTGTGGCCACCACAGCTGAGACTGCGCTGGATCACACCTGAAGTCAGCATAGTACTGGATCTCGCGGAAAGACCATGATGATACTGCCTGGCTACCGAGGCCCAAGGGCTCATTTTTCCACAGGTGGTGAATCCTGCCAGGACTGGGTCTTTCTCTTCAGCGCAGTAGGTTCCCTTCTGGCCCAGGGTGGGTCTAGAAATGCTATCCAGGAACTAGGGCCTGGAATCAGGGGCTTCAGGAATCTGCTTTGTGCTTTATTTAACTGTGGCTTTGCTGGTACCCATGTTGCAAGACGAAGTCCTCTGTGCTCTTCCCTCTCCTTATTGCAAGCAGAAGGAGTCACTCCCTGAGTCACACTGCCTGGAGTTGGGGGAGGGGTGACACAAGCACTCCCTTGGCTGCCACAGCTGATGTCTCACTGGTTCACATGTACTCCCATTCCACTGGCTCTGAGCACAGTGCAGCACCTGAACTTCCCCAAGGACTGCAGTTCTTGTAGCTTGACTGCCTTTTAAATTTATTCGGGAGCCAAGGGTACTTTAATTGGCCAGTGGTGGAGCTAGCCAAAACTTGGGTTTTTATCACTGGTGCAGAGAATTCCCTTTTGGCTGGGGCTAGTTTAAATGCTCCCTCCATGGGCACTGTAAATTACCTCGGGCAGTATGGCCATTTTCACGATATTGATTCTTCCTATTCCTGAGCATGGTATGTTCTTCCATTTGTTTGTGTCCTCTTTTATTTCACTGAGCAGTGGTTTGTAGTTCTCCTTGAAGAGGTCCTTTACATCCCTTGTAAGTTGGATTCCTAGGTATTTTATTCTCTTTGAAGCAATTGTGAATGGAAGTTCATTCATGATTTGGCTCTCTGTTTGTCTGTTACTGGTGTATAGGAATGCTTGTGATATTTGCACATTGATTTTGTATCCTGAGACTTTGCTGAAGTTGCTTATCAGCTTAAGGAGACTTGGGGCTGAGACGATGGTTTTTTTTTTTTTTTTTTTTTTTTTTTTTGAGATGGAGTCTTGCTCTGTTGCCCAGGCTGGAGTGCAGTGGCACAATCTCGGCTCACCGCAAGCTCTGCCTCCCAGGTTCACGCCATTCTCCTGCCTAAGCCTCCCGAGTAGCTAGGACTACAGGCGCCCGCCACCATGCCGGGCTAATTTTTTTCTATTTTTAGTAGAGACAGGGTTTCACCATGTTAGCCAGGATGGTCTCGATCTCCTGACCTCGTGATCAGCCCACCTTGGACTCCCAAAGTGCTGGGATTACAGGCGTGAGCCACCATGCCCGGCCGACAATGGGGTTTTCTAAATATACAATTATGTCATCTGCAAACAAGGACAATTTGACTTCCTCTTTTTCTAATTGAATACCCTTTATTTCTTTCTTCTGCCTGATTGCCCTGTCCAGAACTTCCAATACTATGTTGAATAAGAGTGGTGAGAGAGGGCATCCCTGTCTTGCGCCAGTTTTCAAAGGGAATGCTTTCAGTTTTTGCCCATTCAATATGATATTGGCTGTGGGTTTGTCAGAAATAGCTATTATTATTTTGAGATACGTTCCATCAATACCTAGTTTATTGACAATTTTTAGCATGAAGGGCTGTTGAATTTTGTTGAAGGCCTTTTCTGCATCTATTGAGATAATCATGTGGTTTTTGTCTTTGGTTCTATTTATATGCTGGACTACATTTAGTGATTTGCGTATGTTGAACTAGCCTTGCATCCCAGGGATAAAGCCAACTTGATCTTGGTGGATAAGCTTTTTGGTGTGCTGCTGGATTCAGTTTGCCAGTATTTTACTGAGGATTTTCACATGAATGTTCATCAGGGATATTGGTCTAAAATTCTCTTTTTTTGTTGTGTCTCTGCCATGCTTTGATATCAGGATGATGTTGCCTTCATAAAATGAGTTGGGGGGATTCCCTCTTTTTCTATTGATTGGAATAGCTTCTGAAGGAATGGTACCAGCTCCTCTTTGTACCTCTGGTAGAACTCAGCTATGAATCCATCTGGTCCTGGAGGTTTTTTTTGATTAGTAGGCTATTAATTATTGCCTCAATTTCAGAGCCTGTTATTGGTCTATTCAGCAATTCAACGTCTTCCTGGTTTAGTCTTGGGAGGGTGTACGTGTCCAGGAATTTATCCATATCTTCTAGATTTTCTAGTTTGTTTGTGTAAAGATGTTTATAGTGTTCTCTGATGGTAGTTTGTATTTCTGTGTAATGGGTGGTGATATCCTGTTTATCATTTTTTATTGTGTCTATTTGATTCTTCTCTCTTTTCTTCTTTATTAGTCTTGCTAGCAGTCTATCAATTTTGTTGATCTTGTCAAAAAACCAGCTCCTGGATTCACTGATTTTTTGAAGGGTTTTTTGTGTCTCTATCTCCTTCAGTTCTGCTCTGATCTTAGTTATTTCTTACCTTCTGCTATCTTTCGAATGTGTTTGCTCTTGTTTCTCTAGTTCTTTTAATTGTGATGTTAGGGTGTCTATTTTAGATCTTTCCTGCTTTCACTTGTGGGCATTTAAATTTCCCTCTACACACTGCTTTAAATGTGTCCCAGAGATTCTGGTATGTTGTGTCTTTGTTCTCATTGGTTTCAAAGAACATCTTTATTTCTGCCTTTGTTTCATTATGTACCCAGTAGTCATTCAGGAGCAGGTTGTTCAGTTTCCATGTAGTTGTGCAGTTCTGAGTGAGTTTCTTAATCCTGAGTTATAATTTGATTGCACTGTGGTCTGAGAGACAGTTTGTTGTGATTTCTGTTCTTTTACATTTGCTGAGAGGGCTTTACTTCAACACTATGTGGTCAATTTTGGAATAAGTGCGATGTGGTGCTGAGAAGAATGTATATTCTGTTGATTTGGGGTGGAGATTTCTGTAGATGTCTATTAGGTCTGCTTGGTGCAGAGCTGAGTTCAATCCCTGAATATCCTTGTTAACTTTCTGTCTTGTTGATCTGTCTAATATTGACAGTGGGGTGTTAAAGTCTCCCATTATTATTGTGTGGGAGTCTAAGTCTCTTTGTAAGTCTCTAAGGACTTGCTTTATGAATCTGGGTTCTCCTGTATTGGGTGCATATATGTTTAGAATAGTTAGCTCTTCTTGTTGAATTGATCCCTTTACCATTATGTAATGGCCTTCTTTGTCTCTTTTGATCTTTGTTGGTTTAAAGTCTGTTTTATGAGAGACTAGGATTGCAACCCCTGCCTTTTTTTGTTTTCCATTGTCTTGGTAGATCTTCCTCCATCCCTTTATTTTGAGCCTAGGTATGTCTCTGCATGTGAGATGGGTCTCCTGAATACGGCACACTAATGGGTCTTGACTCTTTATCCAATTTCCCAGTCTGTGTCTTTTAATTGGAGCATTTAGCCCATTTACATTTAAGGTTAATATTGTTATGTGTGAATTTGATCCTGTCATTATAATGTTAGCTGGTTATTTTGCCCAATAGTTGATGCAGTTTCTTCCTAGCATTTATGGTATTTACAATTTGGCATGTTTTTGCAGTGGTTGGTACCAGTTATTCCTTTCCATGTTTTGTGCTTCCTTCAGGAGCTCTTGTAAGGCAGGCCTCGTGGTAATAAAATCTCTCAGCATTTGCTTGTCTGTAAAGGATTTTACAGACAAAGGATTCCTTTACTTATGAAGCTCAGTTTGGCTGGATATGAAATTCTGGGTTGAAAATTCTTTCTTTAAAGATGTTGAATATTGGCCCCCACTCTCTTCTGGCTTGTAGAGTTTCTGCCGAGAGATCCATTGTTAGTCTGATGGGCTTCCCTTTGTGAGTAACCCGACCTTTCTCTCTGGCTGCCCTTAACATTTTTTCCTTCATTTCAACTTTGGTGAATCTGACAATTATGTGTATTGGAGTTGCTCTTCTCGAGGAGTATCTTTGTGGTGTTCTCTGTATTTCCTGAATTTGCATGTTGGCCTGCCTTGCTAGGTTGGGGAAGTTCTCCTGGATAATATTCTGAAGAGTGTTTTCCAACTTGGTTCCATTCTCCCCATCACTTTCAGGTACACCAATCAAACATAGATTTGGGCTTTTTACATAGTCCCATATTTCTTGGAAGCTTTATTTGTTTCTTTTTATTTTTTTTTTCTCCAAACTTCTCTTCTCACTTCATTTCAGTAATGTGATCTTCAATCACTAATACCCTTTCTTCCACCAGATTGAATCGGCTACTGAAGCTTGTGCATTTGTCACGTAGTTCTTGTGCCATGGTTTTCAGCTCTATCAGGTCATTTAAGGTCTTCTCTATGCTGCTTTTTCTAGTTAGCCATTTGTCTAATCTCTTTTCAAGGTTTTTAGCTTCCTTGCGATGAGTTTGAACATCCTCCTTTAGCTTGGAGAAGTTATTACCAACTTTCTGAAGCCTGCTTCTGTCAATTTGTCAAAGTTATTCTCCGTCCAGCTTTGTTCCATTGCTGGCAAGTAGCTGTGATCCTTTGTAGGAGAAGGGGCATTCTGGTTTTTAGAATTTTCAGCTTTTCTGCTCTGCTTTTTCCCCATCTTTGTGGTTTTATCTACCTTTGGTCTTTGATTATGACCTACAGAGGGGGTTTTGTTGTGGATGTCCTTTTTGTTGATGTTATTCCTTTCTGTTTGTTAGTTTTCCTTCTAACAGTCAGGTCCCTCAGCTGCAGGTCTGTTGGAATTTTCTCAAGATCCACTCCAGACCCTGTTTGCCTGGGTATCACCAGCAGAGGCTGCAGAACAGCAGATATTGCAGAACAGCAAATATTGCTGCCTGATCCTTCCTCTGGAAGCTTCATCTCAGAGGGGCACCTGGCTGTATGAGTTGTCAGTCCTCCTCTACTGGGAGGTGCCTCCAAGTTAGGCTACACGGGGGTCAGGGACCCACTTGAGGAGATAGTTTGTCCATACTCAGAGCTCAAACACCATGCTAGGAGAACCACTGCTCTCTTCAGAGTTCTCAGACAGGGACGTTTAAGTCTGCAGAAGTTTCTGCTGCTTTTTGTTCAGCTATGCCCTGCCCCAAGAGGTGGAGTGTACAGAGGCAGGCAGGCCTCGTAGAGCTGAGGTGGGCTCCACCCAGGTCGAGCTTCTTGGCTGCTTTGTTTATCTACTCAAGCCTCAGCAAAAGCAGATGCCCCTCTGCCAGCCAGGCTTGCCACCTTGCAGTTCGGTCTCAGAATAGCAGTAAGCAAGGCTCTGTGGGAGTGGTAATCACTGAGCCAGGCACAGGATGTAATCTCCTGGTGTGCCATTTGCTAAGACCATTGGAAAGGCACAGTGTTTAGGTGGCAGTGTCCCAATTTTCCCTGTACAGTCTGTCATGGCTTCCCTTGGCTAGGAAAGGGAAATCCCCTGACCCCTTGCACTTCCTGGGTGAGGCAATGCCCCACCCTGCTTCCACTCACCCTCCGTGGGCTGTGCCCACTGTCCTACTAGTCCCAATGAGATGAACCACATTCGGCCATCCTGGAATGGACCCCAGTCATTCTTAAAATAAGGTAGTATATGCATTGAGATTCTTCACAGAACTAGAAAAAAACTATTTTAAAATTAACGTGAAATCAAAAGGAGCCGGAATAGTCAAGGCAATCCTAAGCAAAAGGAACAAAGCTGGAGACATCATGTTATCCAACTTCAAGTTATACTACAGGGATAGAGTAACCAACACAGCATGATACTCGTACAGAAACAGACACATAGACCCACAGAACAGAATAGAGAACTCAGAAATAAGACAGGATACCTACAATTATCTGATCTTTGACAAAGCTGACAAAAACAAGCAATGGAGAAAGGATGCCCTGTTCAATAAATGGCACTGGAATAACTGTCTAGCTATATGAAGAATATTAAAACTGGACCCCTTCCTTACACTATGTACACAAATTAACTAGAGATGGATTAAAGACTTAAATGTAAAACCCCAAACTATAAAAACCCTGGAAGACAACCTAGGCAATACCATTCAGGACATAGGCACGGGCAAAGATTTTATGATGAAAACACCAAAAGCTATTGCAACAACAGCAAAAATTGACAAATGGGATCTAATTAAACTAAAGAGCTTCCACACAGCAAAAGAAACTATCAACAGAGTAAAAAGCCAACCTACAGAAAGGGAGAACATTTTTGCAAACTATGCATCTGACAAAGGTCTAATATCCAGCATCTACAAGGAACTTAAGCAAATTTACAAGAAAAAAAAACCTCATAAAAAATGGGCAAAGGACACTAACATTTTTCAAAAGAAGACATACATGTGGCCAGCAATCATATTTTTAAAAGCTTAATATCACTTAATATCACTTAAATCAAAACTACAATGAGATACCATCTAATAACAGTCAGAATGGCCATTATTAAAAGACAAAAAATAACAGATGCTGGCAAGGTTATAGAGAAAAAAGAATGCTTATACAGCTGTAGGTAGGAGTGTAAATTATTTCAACCATTGTGAAAGATAATGTAGTCATTCCTCAAAGAGTCAGAAATACCATTTGACCCAGCAATCCCATTACTGAGTATATACCCAAAGGAATATAAATTGTTCTGTTATAAAGACACATGCATGCGTATGTTTATTGAAGCACCATTCACAATAGCAAAGACATGGAATCAATCTAAATGCCCATCGATGATAGACTAAATAAAGAAAATGTGGTTCATATATACCATGGAATGTTATGCAGCCATAAAAAGAATGAGACTATGTCCTTTGCTAGGACATGGATGGAGCCAGAAGCCATTATCCTCAGCAAACTAACATTTGTGATGGGCCCTGAGCATCCTTTCAACTTCTTGCTAGGTATGCCAAAAATGCAAAGTCCTGAATACTTTTTTTTTTTTTTTGAGACGGAATTTTGCTCTTGTTGCCCAAGCTGGAGTGCAATGGCATGATCTCGGGTCGCCACAACCTCCGCCTCCTGGGTTCAAGAGATTCTCCTGCCTCAGCCTCCTGAGTAGCTGGGATTACAGGCATGTGCCACCATGCCTGGTTAATTTTGTATTTTTAGTAGAGACAGGGTTTCTCCATGTTGGTCAGGCTGGTCTCAAACTCCCGACCTCAGGTGATCCACCCACCTTGGACTCCCAAAGTGCTGGGATTACAGGCATGAGCCACTGTGCTTGGCCAGTCCTGAATACTTTTTACCTGTGTTGTTTCTCAGGGTTGTGTTTGCAGTGAGCAACCCAGAGTGATGATATTATGTCTCTCCTTTGCACAAAATGCAGGGGTTCACTGCAAAAGTGAATACCCCAGTTGTAGTGTTTCTCTCCTATAATGCAACCCATTACATGTGCAAATATCAATCGAGGAGCCTCATATTTTCTGCCAGCATCCATTGAACAGTAATAGGCTATCTCATTATCTTGTAAGTAGGGTAAAATTGCAGATATTTCGCAGTTCTTGACAGTTTTGAAAATGAGTATAGGTGCAGGCTGTGTTAGTCAATATGAGAAGACTGCTCGGAATCTAATAGTAAACGCTTTCTACCCAGTGGTGGACAGACCAGGGTGTGAATAAGGGCCCTCCACTTCTCTAGCTGTTAATGAGGCTAAGAATTGAAAAAAAAAACCCCAATGGTGCTTTGATTATTGTTCATTTACCTCTAGGTGGGAGGATGAAGGCATGTTGTGATGACAATGGGGTGGTAAGCCCTGGGGTTCCAGCCAAAAGGCAAGATATGGTGTGAATGCTGAATCAAATAACCCACAATGCTAAAATACCATCAGCAGTGAGGATATAGAGCTTTGGGCAGAGCAAAACATTAGAAGTTCATTTGTTAGACCTGAGCAGGTGTTCACTGGAAACCCGAAGTAAATAGACCATAAGAAATAAAAATGTACAATGTAGATTTATATGCAGAACCATATTCTCTTATACCATTTGAATTTTAAAGTAACAAAAGAATAGTTGTATACATTAATATATGCTCATGAATGAGTTAATACTTAGTTCTCACTGCACTTCATGATTATTCTTTTCCCCTGTACTCTGATCTTAAGTATTTTAAGAAAAAACGAAATATGCTGGGAAATTGTGGGAAGAGGAGGGACTCTCTCTTTTATAGCTATGTTGGATATAAGCAATTTGTGATGGGCCTTGAGCATCCTTTCAACTTCTTGCTCAGTATCCCCAAAATGCATAGTGTTTCCAAGTCACCATCTTACTTGATCTTGTAGATGTGGCTCAAAACATTGAGGACTGCAGGGTAAAGCTACAGCAGCGTGTGTGGGCAGAAAATGGGTCCCTGGGTCTGGGCCCTTGCTGGTCTCCAGGAGGTATATGGGGAAGAGACAGCATCAACTCTGGGTCAAGAAACCAAAGGAGAAAAACTAAAAGCCTTCCTGCAACTCAGCCTTACAAAAAGTATGGACAAAAATCTTACATTGTACATCATATCTAAGCGTGAAAAAGTGAATGCTTTTTCCCTAAGATCATGAACAAGGTAGGCTGCCTATTCCTACAATTTCTGTTCAACATAGTACTGGAAATCCTAGCCAGTGTGGTGGGGGAAATAAAGAAATACTGGGCATACTGATTGCAAAAGTAGAAATAAAATGGTTCTTATTCACGAATGACATTATCATCTATGTAAAAGGTCTTCAAAAATCTACATGAAAAGCTATTTCAGTGAATAAGGTCACAAGATAAAATATCAATTGTATTTATGTGTACTAAGCAATGAACAATTGGGAATTAAAATTTTAGAATACCATTTACAGAAGCATACAAAATCATTAAGCATGGATGGGTAAATTAAATATGTGTAAAAATACAATACTTTGTTGAGAGAAATAAAAGAAGATGTAAATAAATGAAAGATATACCATGGTCATGTATTGGAAGACTGAATATTTTATAGATATTGTGTTAGTTTTCTATTATTGTGTAATAAATTAAAACAAATTTCAGGACTTAACACAAATTTATTGTTGTATTGTTTCTATGACTCTGGAGTTGAGGTTAATTTGTTGTTGTTGTTGTTGTTGTTGTTTTTATATTGAGATGGAGAGATGCTCTGTCGCCCAGACTGGAGTGCAATGGCACGATCTCGGCTCACTGCAACCTCTGCCTCCCGGGTTCAAGCGATTCTCCTGCTTCAGCCTCCCAAGTAGCTGGGATTACAAGCACCCACCACCACACCTGGCTAATTTTTGTATTTTTAGTAGAGATGGGGTTTCACCATGTTGGCCAGGCTAGTCTCAAACTCAGGTGATCCACCTGCCTCGGCCTCCCAAAGTGCTGGGATTACAGGCATGAGCCACCGTGCCCAGGTAAATGGTATTTTTAAAGAAAGTCATAGCAGATTAATTCACTAAACACTTTGCATACTTATCATGTGTAATTGTGTCCAAATTGTTTTCCTTCATAGATTACTAAATGTCTGAAAAGCCATATTGTGTCTTTCAATGGTTTTGTTAATTATTTGAAAGAAAGGAAAGAAAACTGCAATGACATAAATCTTCAAGGGAATACAAATTCCATTGATGACATGTGGGATTGAATTCAATAAAATGAAAGAGTATTTTTTCATAAAGTAAAAGAGTCTGAAATTAGATCTTAAAGTTTCTCTCATCCAACAGCTACTCAATGCTGTAAAACGCTCCCCAGCATCCCAAGTAAGAATCATTCTTAATTGTTGTTTGAATGGGGGCTCATTACTTAATGAGGCAGACTACTCAATTATTGGACAACTAGAACTGTACCTTATGTTGATCTTAGATCATCAACTTCACAACTTCAACTGGTTCCTTTTGCTACTAAAGAGACACAAATCAATTGTCTCTCATCTTTTACATGGCAACTTTTTGAATATTTGTAGACAATGATCCTGCTACCCTGGAATCATTTCTTTCTTTAGGCTAAAAAATCCTACACCTATTTGATTTCCTATCCTATCACTTTCCTTATATTCTGGACCAATTCCTGTTTAGTGGTGTTCTACTTAAACTGTAGGGTTTAGTATTTTTGTTGCTGGGAAAGTACATCTGCTATTGTGGCTCATCACTTTTGCACATACCGGAGAGATAATCTGGAGCGGTTATTTTTCTAATGACCCCATATAATTAACCCTTGTGGTGTGTAATTAAAAATTAACATATATCAGAGTCCCTATGTTTCCCTGTGGAACTGTTCTAATTCATCTTTGTCCTCTGGCTACCATTTTACATAAGATATCCATAGGGCAGTTAATTTTGGAAACACATATGATAGAAAATGCAGTTCATTTTTTCTTTAATTTACTTTCAATCAGCACTTCTGGTAATACCTAGGGAAAATTTTCTTGTATCTATTTATTCTTCCACCTCTAACCTTAGGTATAGGCAATACTGAAAATTAAATCTATAAAATGACGTGACCATTTTTACTTTAACCCCATCCTCAGACCTACCCAATTTATCCCTTGGAACCTAGGTGACAGATATTCTCCTCCACTGGAGGAAAACAGTCTAGTCTTTCTCAGAAATAGCATCCTCCCCTGGATTACAGAAATCCAATACCTGAGCATGCCTGAGCATGTATCTTTAGGCATTCATGAACCCTTTGGTTTATACGGTTCTGACTCCCAGAGAACCTGGGATTTGCTTGTTTGTTAGGGTCACTGAATTTATTCTCTTTTTTCACTCTGGCCCTTTAAGATAGGTTTCAGCCGATTCCCACAAGGCTCACTGAGTAACTTACAAACATTGGGGTTCCATCCTTGCATCTCTATTCTTCTCTCTCTACATTCACTTCCCCTCCCTCAATCAGTCTTGTAGCTCTAAATACCATCTATATGCTGATAATACAAAATGTATATCTCTTGTTTAAATCTCTCCCTTGAATTCTGCCATCCAGAGAGTCAGAATCATTTTAAGAATGGCTGCCTTTAAAGTCATAGGATGGCTGCTGGCACTCATCAGGACTATATTTTTCTTGTTCCTGACCAATGGAAAATAAACTGCATTGTTTTCCACAAACTGTTATCATAGACTTTTTCTATAATAAATTATCATGCAATTTTTTCTTTTAATCTGTTAGTTTGGTCAATTACCTTTATATGCCTTCTAATATTAAGCTACGTTTACGTCCCTAGCATAAAATGAACCATTAAATTCAGTTAGTAATATTTCATGTAGAACTTGTGCATTTATATTCATAAATAAAGCAGACATGTCATTTTCCTTCTAGGTAATGTCTTTGGTTTTCATATCATGATTATGGTGCTTTAAAATAATAAGTTAGAAGCTTTCCTTCTTTTCTGTTGCTAGAAGAGTTTGATTAAAATTTAGATGATCTTCTCCTTAAAATGTAGTTGAACTTGCCTGTACAAAAAAGGTGTTTTCTTTCTAGGAATATTTAAAAATACTGCTTTAATTCATTTTATGTTTCAAAGACTATTCAAACTCTTTATATGTTGGGGGTCAGCATTAGTAAGTTTAGGTTCAACTTCTTAGTTGCAATAAAGATATCTTATATGTTCTTCTGAATTTTTTGTCGCCTTGACCTAATTGAAAGAGGGGTATTAATATTTCTCTCTATGTAGTATGTTTGTTCATTATACTGGGTAATAGAGTTACCCAGTTATTCTATCAAGTTTTTGCTTCATATTTTCAAGGTTATTTGTTAGGTACTGATATGTTTAAAATTTCTCTAACTTTGCAGTGAATTGAACATTTACCATTAGGTAGTGATCCTCTCTATACCTAATAGTATTTTTGTATAAAAGTATATTTTATCTGAAATTAATGTAGGTATACCAGTTTTCTTTTCCT
Source organism: Macaca nemestrina (assembly GCF_043159975.1). Lineage (NCBI taxonomy): Eukaryota > Metazoa > Chordata > Mammalia > Primates > Cercopithecidae > Macaca > Macaca nemestrina. Next base: position 249,290 of record NC_092145.1, read on the forward strand.
AAGATTTGCTTAATATGATTCTTTCCTACCCTTTTGTTGGTTAAAATTCGTTGGGCTAAGTTTTGAACATTTGATACTGTTATTGTTGACTTTTAACAATTTAAATGTAATCTTCAAGTTAGCATATTTTGATCATTTAACCTTTAATTCTAGATAAAAATTAATTCAGAGTAAGTCCAATTCTGCAGTAAGTCCATGACATATGTAGACTCAGCTACACACATTCATTTGGGGAGTGATACGGTTTGGATCTGTGTCCCCACCCACATCTCATGTTGAATTGTAATCTCCAATGTTGGAGGTTGGGCCTGGTGGGAGATGATTGGATCTTGGAGGTGGTTTTCTCATGAATGGTTTAGTACCATCCCCTTGGTACTGTGCTAGTGATAGTGAGTGAGTTCTCACAAGATCTGGGCATTTTGCTCTTGCTCCTGCTTTCACACTGTGATGTGCCTGTTCCTGCTTCACTTTATACCATGACTGTAAATCTTCCTGAGGCCTCCCCAGAAGCCAAACAGATGTCAGCACCACACTTCCTATAAAGTCTGCACAACCATGAGCAAATTAAACCTCTTTTCTCTATAAATTACCTAGTCCTAGGTATTTCTTTATAGCAATGCAAGAACTTCCTAATACAGGGAGTCAGTTTACAGTCAAAATACAATAGATGTTGGTGTGGATATGGTGAAAAGAAAAGGCTTACACACTGTTGGTAGGAATGTAAATTAGTACAACCTCTATGGAAAACAGTATGGAGATTTCTCAAAGAATTAAAAGTAGGTCTATCATTCAGTCCAACAATCCCACTACTGGGTATCTACTCGAAGGGAAAGAAATCATTGTATCAAATACACATTGAAGACTCAGGAAGGGGGAGAGGGGAAGGGGATGAGGGATTAAAAAAACTACATATTGGGTACAATGTGCACTACTCGGGTGATGAGTGCACTAAAATCTCAGAGTTTACTACTATACAATTCATCCATGTACCAAAAACCTGTGTATCCCAAAAGCTATTGAAATAAAAAAAATGTGAAAGCATTAAAAAATCAAAGCAATAGAACAGAGTATGAGCTGTGAGAAAGACTGTTTGCTTGATAAGTGTAATTTTTAGTTCACACATGATATATTTTACTTCTTGAATATGTTTAAGATTGAAATTTAGTCTTTTAAAATTAATTTTTGGTTTAAAACTAAAGAAAAAAACAAAAAATACATAATTATCATTGAAAATAATTTTAAAATGACTTTCTCCAGGTGATAATCTGAAGAAAAAAGTTTCTCTCTACTTTTTTCTTCAGATTATCACCTGGAGAAAGTCATTTTAAAATGCTCTCCTTCTTTGTATGAGAAAATTATTTTCAATGATAATTATGACACACAGTCATTTAACATAAAACTTCTGACACCAGATGTGTGTGGGGTTTTCCCTACACACCAAGCAATTCTCCGGTGGACACTAGCTGGGTGTCCTACAATTTGATTCAATTCTGATGCTATCTACCTGGAGTCAGCATCAGATCCCACAGGTTAAAGGCTCAATCTCACAAGACTGCTCTTCTACTTTGGATGCCAATTGCAAACCCCAAGTTGTGACCTGCAAATGATCAGCTATAAATCGGGAGTTCTCATGACACTCTCTTTGGGTTTGAGTAATTTGCTGGTGTGGTTCACAGCACTCAAGATAACACTTACTCTTTTGCTGGTTTATTACAAAGGATACCAACGAAAAGATGCCTAGGGCAAGGTATTGGGGAAGAGGCACGGAGCTTCCTGCCCTCTCTGGGATTGTCATCCTCCAGGAACCTCCAGGTGTTCAGCAATCTAGAAGCTCTCTAAACTCAGTCCTTTTCACTTTTTATGGAGACTTAATTACATAGGCAGGATTTTTACTACTGGGTGCTATTTCATTGTATGTATATGCTACAATTTGTTCATCCATTTATTTGTTTTTTTGGAGACAGAGTCTCACTCTGTCACCTAGGCTGGAGTGCAGTGGTGAGATCTCAGCTCACTGCAAGCTCTACCTCCCGGGTTCAAGTGATTCTCCTGCCTCAGCCTCCCAAGTAACGGATTATAGGCACCCGCCACCACACCCAGTTAATTTTTGTATTTTTAGTAGAGACAGGGTTTCACCATCTTGGCCAGGCTGGTCTTGAGCTCCTGATGTCAAGTGATTCGTACCTTCTTGGCCTCCCAAATTGCTGGGATTACAGGTGTGAGCCACCGCACCTGGCCTGTTTATCCATTTTATCTGTTGCTGGAAACTTGGGTTGTTTCCAAGTTAGGGCTAGTATAGATAAAGCTGATATAAATGTTCAAGTACAAATCTTCTTATGGAACTATGTATTTATCTGGGATAAATACCTAGGAGTGGAATCACGAGGTCATATGAAAAGCATATGTTTAGTTTTTATAACAAACTGCTGGCTGGGCATGGTGGCTCACGCCTGTAATCCCAGCACTTCAGGAGGCCGAGGTGGGTGGATCACCTGAGGTCAGGAGTTTGAGACCAGCCTGGTCAACATGGTGACACCCCATCTCTACTAAAAATACAAAAGTTAGTCGGGTGTGGTGGCGCACACCTGTAATCCCAGCTACTTGGGAGGCTGAGGCAGGAGAATCGTTTGAACCCGGGAGGTGGAGGTTGCAGTGAGCCGAGATCACTCCTTTGCACTCCAGGCTGGGCAACAAGAGTGAAACTCCATCTCAAAAACAAACAAACAAACAAAAAACAAAACACACACACACACACAAACTGCTGAAATATTTTCCAAGGTGGTTGTACTATTTAATATTCTCACAGATACGATGAGAGAGTTTTGGCTTCTCCACATCCTTAGCAATAGAGGGTATCATTACATCCATCCTTTATTTTATCTATTCTACTGTTTTGTAGAGGGTGTTTTCATGTACCTATTTGTTACTTGTATATCTTCTTCTTTTTTCTTCTTTCGATGACAGCAATACTGAATGTACATCTTTTATACAAACAAGAAAATATACAAATGGCAATTACACAGAGGGCCCATTCAAATTTTTAGCCCACCTTTTCTTCTGGTTGTTTTTCTTTTATTCTTATTCCTGTTCTTACTGTTATTACTACTATTGAGTATACTTTCGATATAAATCCTTTGTCAGATAACTGTTTTGTAAACATTTTCTCACAATCTGAGACTTGTCTTTTTATTTTGACAGTATGTTTTGAAGAATAAAACTTTTACATTTTGATGAAATCCAATTTATCAGTGTTTTTTCTTTTATGGCTTATGCTTTTTGTGTCCTAAGAAATCTACTTACCCAAAGGTTGTAAAGATTTTCTCTTTTTTTTTCTATTTTCCATTTCAAGTTAATTTTTATTTGCATGAAGTGTCAAGTTGTCAAGCTTCTTTTTTTTCTTCATATGACTATCTAGTTGTTCCTGCACCACCTGCTGTAAAAATTCTCTTTTTTCCATTTAGTTGCCTTGGCACCTTCATAAAAAATCAATTGACCATGAATATATGGGTCTCTTTCTAGATACCTTATTCTCCGCCATTAACCTATATGACTATCTTTTTGCCAACACCAAACTATCTTTATTTCTGTAGCTTTATAGTCTTTCAAACATTTTTTTTGTTTAGTTTTATTGTAACTTATGATGAACAAACAACCATATGCCTTGTAAAGCCCTTGGCTTACATTCATCCATATTTCATGTCCTTAGACCAAGAAAAACCTTAGACCATATACATTGAGTACTAGAACTTACTGAGCATCTCTGTAAATATTACGTCAAGGAAAACAGATGAAGGTTGACTAGACATTTTAGAAAGAAACAAGTAATTTATTTTAGTTTTCTGACTTTCAACTGCTCATTTCCAGTTTTCCCAGTCCTGGAAACATAGAGCAGTGTAAGTTCCTTCCTTTCTACTTGATTCATTCTTTCTGTTCTTGCTGTCAGAAGTTGGTATTTTTTGAACCTTAGTCCAAGTACTTCTGTTCTCATCTCTCTTTATACTTTCCCTTCTCACAGCATCAACTATCTTCTTTATGTGCATGATTTCCAAGTCTATATCTCAAATCCATTCTTTCTATCTATATTTGAAAAGCACTTGTTCTATATTAACAGATTGATACTGTAATGATATAAAATTAAACATTTATAAATGGAATTCATTTTTTAACTAAAATCTCTCACTTCTATTTTTTTCCAATTTCATAATTCTAGTGACTTAAACTCCAACCTCTGAATTATATTTGACTAAATTATCTCTTTTTGTATTTACCATGCCTATTTTTTTCTTTATCCTCATATTCACTACTTTGTGTATGGGTTCATGAAAACAATATTAACTTGTATCCCTGCCTTTTTCAAGTATCATTCTATATATTATAGGACAACTAATTTTATTTTATTTTATTTTATTTTTTTATTATACTTTAAGTTCTAGGGCACATGTGCACAATGTGCAGGTTTGTTACATATGTATACATGTGCCATGTTGGTGTGCTGCACCCATTAACTCATCATTTACATTAGATATATCTCCTAATGCTATCCCTCCCCCCTCCCCCTACTCCACACAGGCCCTGGTGTGTGATGTTCCCCTTCCTGTATCCAAGTGTTTTCATTGTTCAGTTCCCACCTATGAGTGAGAACATGCGGTGTTTGGTTTCCTGTTCTTGCAATAGTTTGCTGAGAATGATGGTTTCCAGCTACATCCATGTCCCTACAAAGGACATGAACTCATCCTTTTTTATGGCTGCATAGTATTCCATGGTGTATATTTGCCACATTTCGTTTTCCTAATCCAGTCTAGGACAACTAGTTTTCTAACAACTTTCATCAGGACATTTAAAATTATCTTCATTTTGGGTCCAATTCATTTTCCTAGTCCAAAAATATATTTTAAACTCTTCTCTCCAGATAGAGCATCTCATTTACTTGATCAGTGCATTTTGCTCTCATATATTTATTTTCATATATACCATTCTTCCTGTGCAATTATCCTGACACCTTCCTCTGTGTTTAATAGTAAGTTTTGATCTCAAGTAGTGTATTACCAATTTGTTATTTTAGAAAATTCATTTTGACATCTAGATCCTTTGTATTTCTATATAAATTTTAGTACCGGCTTGTCAGTATCTTTCAAGCTAAATTTATGAATTAATATTGGGAAGATTGACACTACTGAGTCTTCCAATCTATGAATATGATGTATGCCTCCACTTATTTTTCTTCAATTTCTGCAGCAAAGTTTACAGTTTTAAATGTACAGGTTTTCAATGTATTTTGTTAAATATAAGCTTAAGTAATTTGTGTTTTTTGATTGTTATTTTAAAAGTAATTGCTTTTTATTTCAATATTCAATTGTTATGTGCTAGTTTATGGAAATGCAATAGACTTTTATATATTGATCTTGTATCTTGTGACCTTGCTCACTTACAATTTTAATAGCCCTTTGGGAGATTCATTAGGGTATTCCATGTACACAATAATGTCACTTGTGGATATAGTTTTGGTTCTTCCTTTCCAATCTTAATGTCTTTTATTTCTTATATGGACCTTATTGCAATGGCTAGGTCTTCCAGTACAATATTGGCTAGAAATGACAAGAGTGGACATACTTGCCTTGTTCCTAATATATTTTTAATTAAAAATTTTTTTTGTGGGTACATAGGTGTATATATTTATGGGGTATATGAGATATTTTGATATAGGCATGCAATGTGAAATAAGTACATCATAGAGAATGGGGTAGCTGTCCTGTCAAGCATTTATCCTTTGAGTTACAAATAATCCAACTACATTATTTATTTAAAAATATATAATTATTATTGACTATAATCACCCTATTGTGCCGTCAAATAGTAGGTCTTATTCATTCTTCCTATTTTTTTTTTACCCATTAACTATCCCTGCCTCCTCCCAACCCCCAATTACCCTTCCCAGCCACTGGTAGTCATCCTTCTCTCTATGTCCATTTATTCCTAATCTTAAGGGTAAAGCAGTAGGGCTTTTGTTGTAGGTGCCCTTTATCAGGTTGAGGAAGTTCCCTTAAATTTCTAGTTTGCTAAGGGTTTAAAAAAATTATTATTATAAATCGGCCTTGACATTTTTTGCAGATGCTGTTTCTGCATCTATTAAGATGATCATATGGTTTCCCCCCTTATTCTGATGATATGGTGAATTTCAACAATTTATTTTCAAATGTTAATGTCTTTGTCCCTTGCATTTCCAGGATAAACCTCTCTTGGTTGTGATGCATTATCCTTTACATATCTTGCTGGATAAAATTTGTTAATATTTTATTAAATACTTTTGTATTTTTGTTCATAAGGGATGTTACTCTGTAGCCTTCTTTTGTTGTAATAACTTAGTGTTTTTTTTTTTTTTTTTGAGACGGAGTCTCGCTCTGTCGCCCAGGCTGGAGTGCAGTGGCGCGATCTCGGCTCACTGCAAGCTCCGCCTCCCGGGTTCCCGCCATTCTCCCGCCTCAGCCTCCCGAGTAGCTGGGACTACAGGCGCCGCCACCTCGCCCGGCTAATTTTTTTGAATTTTCAGTAGAGACGGGGTTTCACCGTGTTAGCCAGGATGGTCTCGATCTCCTGACCTCGTGATCCGCCCGTCTCGGCCTCCCAAAGTGCTGGGATTACAGGCTTGAGCCATCGCGCCCGGCCTGTAATAACTTAGTTTTTAAATCAGAGTAAAACTGGCCTAAAAATTGAAAACTGGCCTAAAAATTGAGAACTGTCTCTTTCTTCTCTAATTTCTGAAATAATTTGTATAAGATTGATGTTACTTTTTCCTTAAATGTTTTATAGAATTCACCAGCGCAAACTATCTGGCTTAATGGTATTTTTAATTGATTATGAATTCAATGTCTTTACAAAATATGCTATTTGGATTTTCTATTTTTTGAGTAAATTTTGGTCATTTGGTGTTTCAAGGCAATTGCCAATTTCATTTAAGTTGTAAAATCTCTTGGCATAAAATTGTTCATGGTATTTCCTTATTATACTTTTAATATACGCAGGACCCATAGTGATGTTCACGCCTTCATTTCTAACATACATATGTTGTGTCTTCTCTCTTTTTTTCTTGATCAGATTAGTTAAGTCTTATGCATCTTTCCAAATAGGTCTTGGTTTCACTGATTTTCTCTGTTGTTTTTCTATTTTCAGTTTCATTTATTCTCTTTGTTATTAGTTTCTTCCTTCTACACTTTGGGTTGATTTTGCTCTTATATTTGTAATTATTAAAGTATTGTTGATTTCTAATATAAGCACTTAATACCATACATTTCCTTCTAAAGGCACTGCTTTAGCTATACCTCACAAGGTTTTTTTCTGTAAATTTAACCAAAATCTCTCATTTCTAACTTTTCTAATTTCATACTTCTAGTGACTTAGGCTCAAGCCTCTGAGTTATATTTGACTCAATTATCTCTTTAGATATCTACCATGTCAATTCCTTTATTTTATCCTCTTATTCACTACTTTGTGATTATAAGAAAAAAGTACAATTTTGTTAACATGGATACATCGTGTACTGATGAAGTCTGGGTAGCCATTCTCTCACACTTTTTTTTAAAGAGATGGGGTCTCACTATATTGCCCAGGCTGGTATTGAACTCCTGAGCTCAATTGATCCTCCCACTTTGGCCTCTCAAAGTGCTGGGATTACAGGAATGAGCCACTGTGCCCAGCCCTCCCACAAGTTTTGATATGCCATGTTTTCATTTTCATTCCGTTCAAAATATTTTCTGAATTAACTAGTGATTTCCTTTTTGACCCATGTGTTATGTACAAATATGTTGTTAATTTTCAAATATTTAGAGATTTTTCAGCTATGTTATAGAATCTTAATTTAATTCCATTGTGGCCAGAGAATATACCTTGTGTGATTTTGCTCTTTTTAAGTTTATGAGACTTGTTTTGTCATCCAGAATATGGTCTATTTTGGTGAATGTTCCATGTGCGTTTGAAAATAATGTGTGTTTTGCTGCTGTTGGGTGGAGTTTTCTATAAATGTCAATTAAGACATGTTGGTCAATAAGGTTCTTCAAATCTTTCATATTCTTACTGATGTTCTGTCTATTTGTTCTATCAATTACTGAGAAAGGTGTTGAAATATCCAAGTCTAATCACATTTTATTTATTTCTGCTTTCTTTTCTGTCAGTTTTTGCTTCATGCATATTCAATCTGGTGGGCGTATGCACATTTAGAATTTCCATGTCTTCTTGGAGAATTGACTTATCATTATGAGATGTTCCTCTTTATTCTTGAAAAATATTTCTTATTCAGAAGTCTACTTTATGTGATATTAATATAGTCACTGTAGCTTTCTTTGGATTACTTTTTGTATTGTATGTCACTTTCCACATATTTCCTTCTAACTTATCTATGTCTTTATAATGAAATTATAAATAAAATTGAGTCTTACTTTTGCATCCAAGAGAGGAGAGGAGAAGAAAATTTTTTTTGTAATGTAAGGATCTCCTATTTGAAAGTAAAAGTAAATGAAGTCAAATGAATATATTTTCCAAGATGAGTCAACCCTGCCTGACCCAGCATGATGTGACAAAGGTAGGCAGTAAGGAAGAATTAACAGTATTTCTGAGTATTTTGGCATTGACTGAAAAAATGCATGACTTTCAAGTGGTATATAACATAAATTTAAAAATTTCTAGCCAACAGCTCAGGCACATTTTATAATACAATTGCAATAGAGAGTGAAGTATAGGCTTAAGTCATAGACATAATTAAAATACATCTCTCAATTTTTAAGTCAGTATAAAGGAGCAATTACATTGATGATTCATAATGAAAAATAATCTGAAACTTACTTTTCTCAGTAGAATACACTGTAGTACATCAATACGCGCTTCCCCCCTCCACCCCGCTAATAGTTTTATATGATATGCCAGGTAGTGAACATACAGGAATTAACAACACAATAATTATTCCTGCCCTTATAAAGTTTATATTTTAGCAGAAGACAGAAATAAATCTGTAATTAAATAATTAGTGGTGTAGTCAGAGATAGCACCAAGTGCTGTAGAAGTGTATAATGAAGGACATAATCTAGTCTTCAAGGGACCAAAACAAAAGGTTTTCCTGAGCGAGTGATGGGTAAGCGATGTAAAGAATGAGCAGAGGTAAGCTATGTAAAGGAGTTTGCTCTGATAGACCAATATAGGCAAATTACCTGAAGCAGGATAAAACTTTGCATGTTTAAGAAAATGAGAAAAGGATAGTATACTTGGACTACAGTGAGGGGGAGAAGGTAGAATATGAGGTAGGAGAGAAGTAGATAGAGGCCTGGCAATATTAAGAAGTTTGATTTAATAATTAGGGAACTACAAAGAGCAATAGAGAGTAAGACAATTACATAAAAAAATTTACATTTAAAAATATTATTCTTTGCTATGTGGAGAAAATATTGGAGTGGGGATAAAAGGTTTTATAAGGAAACTAGTTAAGGAGCTATTGGAGCAATACAATAAGGCATTGTTAATAGCTTTTTGGTTAATTATGATTGTGGAGATGTAGAAAAGCTAATTAATTAGAGAGATTCTTACGAAAGAAGAATTGTCAGCACTTTTTGATTCATTGCATATAGGAGATGAAGAGAATGAAGATAGGAAGATTCACAAGCTTATGGCTTGAGCATTTGAGTAGATAGTAATAACATTTATTGAGTTTGGGAACCATCAAAGATGAGCCGACTTGAGGAACAAAGTTAATTAGTTCAATTTTGAATACGTTGAACTTGAGGTATCTATAATATATGTAGATATAGAGTATGCAACTGGATATAGCACTGAGCTTAAAAAAATGGTGTGCGCTGGAGATACAAATGTGGGAGTCATCAGTATAGTTGAAGTCATAAGAGTGTAAATTCCAGAAGTAGAGAAATGAAGAAATGGTTCTTGGGGGTCAGGGAAGAGTTTTGGGATGACATTTCTTGGGAAAAGTGTGTAGACTTGTAAAACAAAAGGGATAGGAAGAGTCCTGAGTACTTCAATATTTAAAGGCCAGATAGAGGAAAAAAACCTAGAAAAAGAGACTGGGAAGTAACCACATAATTAGGAGGGAAAACAGGAAAATGTAGTTTAATTGAAGCCACAAAAGGGAAGAACTTAAAGAAGGGAAGGGTCAATTATGTTGAAAGCTGCTGATGGACCTAGTAAAAATTTTAAAAATGCATGTTTAATTTTCATGCACACATTCTAAATTGATATAATTAGCAAACAAGGTGGTATTGAAGAGTGCAAAGAACACGGTGTTTGAGACAAACCTGGTTTTAAATCCTAGAACTTCTTTTCACTTGTTAGTTTAATTGCCTTATGCAAGTAACTTAACTTTCCAAAGCCTCTGTTTCCACATCCATTGTCAATAGTGATAAAATATTTATATCATAAAGTTGTCATGAGGATTAAATGTTAATTTTATGCCTGAAACATAGTAGGAACTCAATAATTGTTATCTCTTATGTTCATATGGTAGTTGTTTCCAAATGTATTCTTCTAGAGGTATTTTTTACAGTAAAGAGACCCAGTGAACCTGCCTTTTTTATATAATTGGCATTCTTGCTAGCATAATAATAATAATTCTTGCTAGCATAACTGTATGGTTTCTAATCATGATAGGCATCACTTTAGAGGAAAGATTCTGCTGGTGTTTTCTTTTTCTCCAGTTTATACTTTCTGCCAGAGAGAGCTATCACACATTTCCAATTTCAACCAACACTTCCTATGAAGATGATACTCAAATCTTCATCTCTCTGGAGTCTAGGCTGCATTGGGAATGAAATGAAGCCATATATGGGAGAATGAACAGTCTCCATGGGAGAGTACTGAAGGGGAAGCATTGTAATCCCAGTTAATTCCAAAAGTGGAGAAATGAAAGAAGCAGAGGTTCCAGGGGCAAGAGAAGAGTTTTGGGAAGGAACAGAGTGGAGCAGTACATAGAGCAATGTCTGTCTGGCACATAAGAAACATTGGATCAATATCTGATGACTTCAAGAAAGACTGTTCCAATTTAAACTCCCACATATTCATTTATTTATTCAACAGTAACATATAATATAATCAGGTAGTAAGAATTCCTATGAAGGAAAATGAACCAAAACAAGAGGATAAAATGATGAGCAATGCTGATTTAGGGTATTCAGGGAAAGCCTCCTTGAGGAAGTGACATTTGAGTGAACTCCTGAATTAAATGAGAGAGCTGGCCATGTAAATAGGAGGGGAAGAGTATGTAGGGCCTTATAGTCGTAACTAGATGAGTCTGGTTCTAAGTTAATTGGAATATCACTGGAAGATTTTATGCAGAAGAATGACAAGATCTGGCCTTCATCTTCAGAACAATCATCGTGGTTTCTCTGTTGGGATTAGACTTTGGGATTAGTGGAATCAGGGAGCTGCTGCAATTATCGAGGGAGGAGATAATGGTAGATCAGAACAGGTAGTAGCAGTAATGATACTGAGAAATAGTCAAATTCTGGATATATTTTGAGGGTAGAGCCAACAGGATTTGCTGACCAATTGACATGAGAAAAAGATAGAAGTGAAGGATACCTCCAAATGGTCAGCTTGAGTCTCTGAAGAATAGAATCATCATTTACTGAGGTGGGGGAAAACTGAATGACATAGAAATCAAAATTTATCTGTTAAATATGTTGTTTTATATTATTATTAAGCTTGTAGGTAGAGATTTTAAGTGAGCAGTCTGGAATTCAGGGGAGAGATTGGGGCTAGAGCTATAAGTTTTGGAGTTGTGAGTACATAAATGGTGTTTAAATCCAGGATACTAGATGAGATCACCATGAGAGTGAGTGTAGATGGAGAAGAGGACTAAGAACTGAAACTTCAGGTACACTAATATTTACAGTTCAGGAAAATGAGGAAGAACTATCAAAGGACTTGGAGAGGGAGTGATCAATGGGGTGAGAGGAGAATCAGCAGAGTGTGGTGTGCTGGAAGCCAAATAAAGAATATATTTCAATATGGACTGCCTTTTTGTTCAGGCCATGCTGCAGTAACTACATGCAGGTGTAGCTTGATGCTACCTCATTCAGCTTTCTCTCATACTATTGCTTCCTGCGGGGGCTTCTTTGCCACCACCATGTGAATCACTTGAAGGACCCTGCTCAGTGATTCCAAATCATGTGCCAACTTGCAAGTAAATACCCTCTAGGATTACACTTAATTAATGGGAGATGAGATTTGATAGAAAAACACTCTCCTCTTCTATGTCTGGTGGAAAATTCTGGGGTGCATTCTACATGGCTCCTTAGAGAGTCCTCAGTGGCAATAATCCTCAGTTGCCTATAGTAGTAAACAGATCAATAACATGCCCTTGGATTGATGTTCCTTCCTTTCCTGGCTCACCATTCTCAGTCCCGTCTCCTATTTTCTGAATCACTTCTCTCAAATAAACTAACTGCATGCAGGTCATTGTCTCAGGTGGGGGAAGCTGTTAATGTAAATGGACTGGGACAAATGCTAGTGATAAACTGAATGAGATGACTGAGAACTGACCATTGGATTTAGCAAGGTAGGATCACTGGTGACATTGAAAAGAGCTATTTTGGTGGAGGATTGGTTTAAAAGCTTGGCTAGAGTGAGTTCAAAAGAAAAGGCTATTTTCCCAGTGATATATTGCAAGGTTGTAGGATAGGAGTGGAGGCATGGAGGAAGTGGGGTATTGGAGGTGTGATGAGAGAGAAGTGTGAAGCAGTCCTTTTAAAGAGTCGATTTGAAAATAAACTGAAGAGAGAAATAAAGTAGAAATACCTGGTGGTACTGAGGGCACCCTTGAATTTACCGTTTTATGTTTTTCTCCAATCACATTCATCTGTTTAGATGAAAATGTGGAACAAGTGATTATATTTAAGTTTCAGATTTTGTCAGGCAAGTATGCTAGAGGGAGAGAGGGAATGTAATCTGGGTAACAAGGGAGGTCAGAGTTTGGGGGGCCTGATGGATAATAAACAATTGGGGATTAAACATAATGTTGAAAATTATATATAAGTCATGTTAAGATATGCTCTCAGAGTATAAGGAGGCACTATTAAAAATATTTTAGAAACAGATATTAGCTGAGACAGTCTTGGGCAAATCGGGACGTATTACAATCCTATTAACATAGCCATTTTTATACTGAAAAGGAGATTGCAGTAGTTAAGAGCACAAAATCTTTAGAGTCATGGTTCCTGGGTTCAAAACCAGGCACAGAAAAGCTAACTTGTCAAAGGTGGAGCCAGCTACAATCCTTTAGATGAAACCCATCAAGCATGGTTCCCTGCATTGCACCCTCTCTTGTGTATTATTTGTATCTTCTGATTCTAAATTCAGTGCCTCTTATGCAGTAATTACTCTTTATTCTCCTTCTTGGCTTCAGTCTCCATCTTGTTTATCTGAAGTGCTCTTGAAATACATTTCAGTTTCTTCAACTATTAACACCTACCCCAACCAAATTTGACCCTTCCTTCAGAACTACAGATTGAGTCTGATTTTTCATTCTGTCCACCTGCACTTTATGCAGCTCATACCTAGGCTCTTGTGTTAATTGTTGTGCGGCAAAGTACAAGAACTTCTTCGGCAGTGTAATTACTAGCAAGGAGCTCTTTGGGTCTATATTTGCTAGGAAATCACAGGCCCCTACATGGCCTCTAAACAACCCAATTTTTCCTAAACATAGGTCATCCTCTTAATTACCTGAAAGGAAACCCCTGAGATGAATCTGAATTATAAATATTTGTCATTATACTTTTAGGCCTCTTGATTTACACTAATTCCTTGTCTCTCTACCCTCCCCTTAAAAGGCAGGTATTTCAAGATGAAATGAGAATATATTTACCAAATAGATTTTTAAAACTTACTTGTAATGTGACATATAGAATTATCTAGTTTAATCATGGCATGTTTTACATTTTTTTAGTATGGTTCAGATAAGAGGATAAAGAAGTGCTTTATTAAATACACATATTTTTGTATTTAAAAATAACTTTCAAATAAATACTTTAAAATCATTGGCAAAAATGAATGATGAATTAGGAATGTATATTATAATTTCAAAATAAGGAAGACATAAGAGGCCCATTTTATAAATGGCACAGAATTTTATTTTTAACAAATAAACAAGTAGCCAGATGTATGACTCCTAGGGGAGTAGAAGTGGCCCTTTCTGGAAATTCATAATATCCAGGATGGATAGGATGGTATTGGATATGGATACCATGTTCTGGGGCTCTGGAGTTCAGGAAATGTGTTTCTTATGGTTACAGATTATTCTGGGAGTACTAGATCCTCAAATAATCTATTTCTTCAGATGCGCCAAGTCAGAAAGCCCCTTTCCTCCATTCTGGCTTCTACTAAAGAAGCTCCTCCTAGTGGGCAACCCTCCCCCTTGGCATCCTTCAACCAGGACCAGCCTCAGGAATGGGATCTACAAATTCCATAGAAACCCTGGGCTAGTTCAGCACTAAGGCCATGTTGTGATTGACTGCATATAAGAAATCCAGGTATTCCATTGCTTTTATATTCCTCTTGATCCCTATTCCAGCAAGGGCAAGAGAAAAATGTATGACCTTTTTCTTCAACTGCTAATTTTGATTGTCACTGAGGCCAAGTTCAGTTTAGAGGCACATACAACCTACACAAGTGTTCAATCTTGTTACATGCTCTCAGGTAGACATAATACCGAAATGATCGACTAAAATAAAAACAACTTTTATTATGTTGTTTTAGAGACTCAGCCCCACATATATGTTATACATTAATTCCCTTGCATTTGTATAGAACCTTGTACATTAAGAAAAATGCTTCTGCTTTAATGATTCTCATACACTCTCTAGGCTTTATTATCTTCATTTTACAGATGAGAAAAGCAAAGGCTCAGAGGAGGAATACGGTAGAGTTAGAAGCAGTATAGCATAAAGACAAGAATTCTGGCCTAGGAGTCTGCAGACCTGGATTCTTATCCTGACTTCGTCACTAACTCACTGCGTGGTTATAAGTAAGTCACTTTCCCTCTCTTAGCCTCACTATTTGCGTTTATAGAATAAAGTGATGAGTGGATTTTCTCAAATCTGTTTGCATATTATAATCATCTGGAAACTTTAAAAATCCATTTCTCAACACCCCCAAAGATTCTGATTTAATTGGTCTCAGGGTAATGTGATTTCTACAACACCACTTTGACTCAGAAAAAACCAATCCAGGGAAAACCACAAACCCAGTCTGGTATTTCTCTCTGAAGGAGAGAAACCTTGTCATTTAATATAAGATCTAAGTACTACAGAGCATGTCCTAGAAGGGAGTTTGAAAGGCACATAGTGTCAGTGGCATATTCTAACTTTGAACCTGTAGGAGACAGGCCGAGTCTCCACCCATCTCTCTCTCTCTCTTTCTTTCTCCCGCTCTCTCCCTTTCTCCTCCCTTCCACCCTATAGAATCATTCCAGATGAAGAGCTATAGGAGTTTGGAAAAGAAGAGTGTTGATATAAGTCAAAGACAAAATGGAATTCAAGGGTACAACTGAACCAAGTAGTTAGTAAATAGTGTTTTAGGTGAGAGAAACACACTGATTACAGAGCTTTTTTCTTTCACATATCTCATTTTCTTAACCTTTGTTTTTCTTTCTGGATCTACATTTACTATTACTTCCCATTACTTTTTTCTTTCTTTCTTTCTTTCAATATGGTTTATGTATTAAGAAAGGCCTGGGGCCTTCACCTACTTGGGAGGCCTTCACCTCCATTGGAAGGGGATCATTAAGAAAAATATTCACAGAGTAAAGTTGTTTAAGCCAACTAATCTCTGGTATAAAAATGAGTATTTCCCAAACTAATTCTGTTAAGCCTTGGTGTGTGAATCCCCAACCAAGGACACATGATTTTCTATCCAAGACTATAAAGCTGAATATCAGAGTCTTTTGGAAACTTCATATATTTTTCTATATAAAGAAATGCATATATGAATAACTAAATAATTGGTAGACATTAAAAAAATGAGTGTCCCTTTCCTTGCAGTTTCTTTGTAGTGTTTCTTTGTAGGTTCAAAATGACTCTTCAGGGTTCACAAATGGTCAGCCCCATCTTGTTACAGTAAGAGAACATGCCTGTGACTTGATGTTAAAGCCTTATATTAATAAAGCCAGGGTATTTGCCTACATTACCACTTCTGTTTTCAGCAGTTTAGTTAGTTCTTCAAGGACCTGGGAGCTTCCAGAGCCTTGACATCTCTGTCTTTTACCATCAGAGACATGACTATTACCTGGAATGGTCAAAAGGTTAGTTTGGGAATGACAATGTGTGAGTTAGAATTACTGTCTTCTTTTTCAGGAGATGGGCCAACAAATACATATGGGAGCAAACATATATAACTTGGATTGTAATGACAGCAAGATTCCTAGCAATAGTCAGTGTCATTCCCAAAATGCCTTTCCTTATCTTGTCCATCCTGGCCTTTAATAGCAACAACACTGGTAGTGTTATGATCTTATCTTTGAGGGTCAAAATGAGGATATGGGCCTAAACTAGGATAAAGGGACCAAGAATTTCAGTTCTACAAAATCTTATCAAACCTTAGGCCAAAGGTCCAAATGGGGCACTAATGCTTTTGCTTTATGTGACAATGATCTATAGGACACAGGGAACTATTATATATGTGAATAAAAGCTAGTATAATTCTTAGAATGTGTCTGTGTCATGTCATAATTAGTGGCTGAAATATTTTTTAAAAAGCCAGTCAACCAACTCATTGCTTTTTTCATGTTACAGAATACCTTGTTTAGCCATTTTTTTCCCCAGCATTTATTGATTTGACCAGTTTTCCTGCTATTATGCTCATGGAACCTAAAAGAACATATGTGCATTCACATACATATTTTCACTTAGACATGCTTTTTGAGGAGTTCAATAATATGAAATTCCTTTTTATATTAAGAAGAAAGATATTTTGAGAGTTTGTTACTCCTTTAATTGAACAGGGAATTAATTTCCATATAAAAAAGAAGCCCTTTAAAGCAAGCTAGGGAATAAACAGGGTCAGGAAGGCAAACATAGTGCAGTTCTAAGAGCCACAATAAAGCCTTATTTACTTTAAAGGTGGTAGGTTATCTCTAACTTACTTTGAAGGAATGTGATTAAAGACATAAGGTAAAAGCACCACCCTAGTTTATCACTTTAAATTTAATCTCCCTATATTCATATACTTGCCTTACTGTTTGTAGTGGAGCTACAATCCTTCCCATTACTGCTGAAGCATGAAATGCCAAGGTACATACTTAAGTGCCACCACGCACTACCCAAAAGTGTAGAAGGGTTAATATCACATGGGGAAGAATTTGACTAATGAGATGAGAGCTAGCAGATGAATTCACCTCCTTTCCTCCGCCAGGTGGGCTGTATGGAGATGTAGTAGTTTCACATGGTCTGTCATAAAAAATTGTGAAATTAGCTTGCCAAGGAACAGATTGTGGCCAACTCAGTGACATACTTTTTATTTGTTCTTCTTTCTTCTCTCCCTTATTAGCCCTTTCCTTACTCATACTACCCTGGATTGTACATAGCTTTTGCTTCAAATTCTATTTTCTAAGAAACCGAGGCTAAGATACCTGGAAATTAGGAACTCTGGCATAAAGTCATAATTCCACTCAATTTTCAGAACTGTGTGACTTTGGACAGGTTATTTTCCCTCTCTGTGCATCCCTTTCTCCACCTATAAAATGTTGACATTGGACTAGATGTTATTTAAAGGTCCTTTGGCAAAGTTAAAGGATTCAGTGTGAAGGAGCTGTCGGTAAAAGGTGTTATATGGATCAGTGGTCATTTGACTCAGAAAACTGCTCTCAATATAATCAATAAGTTTGAGTGTTAACAGCTGTAGCAAATCTTAAGCTCCAAAAACAGTCTCAGTTCTACTTTGTTCAGAAAAAAATTGAATTAGTTTTCCCTGGCCAATAAAGATAAGACTAATAAACTCTTACCCTCTTTGGCACAAGTGAAACTACTCCCTTAATAGCTCTACGTCATAAGCTAAGAAATGGTAACTGGCTGCAAGCATGTTTTCAAAGTGAATACTGGAAAAATTTGTAATGCCACCATTTTGGGAGCAAGACAGCTAATACATAATGCCTGTAACTGTTGCTTTACCCTTAACATAGCAGCATACTTATTTTAACTCCTAGGTTGCAGATGGACCAGAGTTAGGTAAAGAATTATTCACCACTTGAGGCTTGTTACTCCAGAATGGTTTACATTGTGCTCCAGCCTTCTATATCTGATTCTGGAGCGTGGACCTGGGAGTCAGACACCCTATGTTCAAATCTTAGCTCTACCGTTTACAATTGTCACCTTTGGCAAGTCACTTAACCTCTCTGTGCTTCAGTTTTCTCATCTGTAAAATAGAGATTGGAATTATACCTATGTTGTAGAATTGTGAGGAATGAATGAGCTAATATAAATAATGTGCTAAAAATAGCGCTTAGCATATAGTAAACACTATGTAAGTGTTCACTATATTTATTATTGTAATTGTGATTAGGGAAGATGGGCTGGAACCACAGGAAAACTCTTGGCTGATGCCATATGAAATGTATCAAGGAACCAATACGTGGAAAGCAATAGAGTTAGGGACTAACAGATGATTTAACTGCAAAAAAATGCTAAGCAGGAAACACCCTCTAAATATTCCTGTTTATACAGGACATGACACAAAGTAGAAAAATAATGAAAACAGAGCCTCCCTGCAGGATTTAGAGTTCTTTCATATATATTTTAAATATACATGTGCAATACATTAAAATATATAGAGATGTGTGAATATATATTTACATATATATATATATATATAAAATCACAGAAGGGATACATATGCACACTCACTCACACGTCCATGCGCATACCCCAACAGGACCCATCTATATGTAAACCAGATGCAGTCCATATCAGGCCAACTTGGACACAAGTGAAAGCCCTGACTCAACAGCAGATTGCAGATTGCAACTGTATTTGAGTAACCCTTCAATTTCTTCTACCAAGTGTAAGGCCATTTAGAAACACACTGAGAAAGGCTCCTCTGGGTATATGGCAGAACCCAGGGCCCCTCTGGCAGTGCACAATTTGCCTGAGTTAGGACTGCAAGATTGGGATATCAAGGAGCTATCAAGGAGGAGGGGCTCATGTTATTTTGGGGCCTGAAACGAATAAGCAAACATCCATATAATAACTTTAGCTCCAGGAACAATGCACTAGTGTCAGAGAATCCTTAGATAACTGAGCTCTAAGCACATTTCAGGCAGAAGCAGAGAAGTGTGGTTGCTACTCATCACCATCCAGCTTGACCCAGAGAACTGGGCAGAGCTTTTAGGGGTAGATAAGTGTAAAGTACAATCAAGCAGACTTGTAAGATTAAAAAGTTACTTAAAATTGAAGGATCTGAAAGCAACATAAGAGGTTACAGGTATTGGTTTGGGTTTATAAATGTTCCAAGAAGCCTAACCTTATATATGGCACCATTTGCAGCAATATCATTAACATTATTAATAATCATCATAACATATTTATATATACAAAAATAGAGCAAAGCAATTCTAGAAGTGGAGGTGTAAGTGAAGGTGTGGGGCTCTGTGCAGCCCAAATGTCAGTACACTTCAGGAAGATTCAGAACCAACAAAAACTGAGTGGCACATATTTCCGTAATATGTATCCAACAAAGGGACATGGATGTCTCCTCTTCCCCTGTGTACGACTATACACTTGTCCCCACTTCTCCACCCTGCAACACACATCCATGCACACTCTAAAAGAGATGATCTATAAAGTTAGAGTCTGGAGGTCTTAAACTAAGTTGGAGCACCTTGATTTCAAGCAAGTGCCCTCAATCTCTGAATTCCTCAGTGAATTCTGGATTCACTTATAGATGGAAACTGTATAATTCTTGTGTCTTTAAGCAGCAGTCTTTAGGAGCCTGCCATCACCACTGCAGCTTTTTCCCATTGAAGGGGGTTCACAGCACAGGCTCTCTGTATTTTTTAAGAGAGAAGTCAGTTCTCTGAATTATACATCTTTCATCTCAGTTTTTCACTGTTGCTGAAATTTAAGTTCTCAGGCAGCTGCCAGTGCAGACAAGCCAGGAGCAAGCACAGTGTGTGCAGCAAAGAGTAGATGCAATGGCGAAGATACAGCTTGGTTAGGGCTTCTTTAAGCTTTTCTTTTCCACACTTGAGCTTCTACAAGGTGACAGAGCCAAAGGTGATGTCCACTGGGGGCAGCCTCAACGTCTGATAGTTAATTAGCTACCCACCATGCACTGGAGAAAGACCACCACACTAACTTGGCATGGTTTCTGAAAAGTAATTGAATGGGAATGGCTTTCTGTCACTGTTAATAGAGCCCTAGGAAAAAGTCCCATGACTCAATGTGGTACAGGGGTAAGAATACCGAACTAGGAGTCAGATAGCCTATATTCCAGTCCCAATTCTGCTGTTAACTCAGTGTGTGGCCTTGGGCAAGTCCCTTCCTATCTCCAGGCCTCAGTTTTCCCATCTGTAAAATATGGGCATTGAACTAGATTAATAGTTAAGATTCCTTCCAGCTCTAACATTTTATGACTTTTTATGTCCATTATTAACGCCTGAGCCATGCAGTCTCAGGGAAGTTAGCTTCTAAGAGAGAACATACCTCTGTATCCTTTGCTTTGTTCATTTAGCTATAAAGCACGTCTGCCTTTGGCACTTGGGTCAGACATACAAAGTTATGAGCATCCTGATTTACTGTCCTACTCAGCATGCTAGTGGAATCTGTCAGTACTATAAGTTGATTATTGAGAAAGGGAGAAAAACTCCAACTAGTTAAACCTGGAAATATAAGATAACTTTGCCGCATGTGCTCACAAACAGGTGAGAGTGATTGTGAGCACACACACACATCGGGATACAGACTATTGCTAGTGATCAGTTCATTACAGTAATCCATTTCCCTTAATAAAAATTAGTAAATACTATAGCATAGCAAAGTTTGGCGTCTAAGGAAACATCTATGGAAAAACAGCACTTTTGGACATGTTAGAGAAAGAGGGAAGGTAGAGAGACAAATACAGATCAAATGAGATAGAAAAACAGGCAGAGAAAGGATCAGTCTGAAAAAGAACGAAGGGAGAAGGAGAAACGGAGGAAGAAAGAGAAAAAGTAAAAGAGAGGGTGAGAATGAAGGTGAAAAGAATACAGAACAGAATAATGAAAGAGGAGAGAGGAATAAAGAAGGGCAGTAACAGGGAGAAGGGGTCATATTCCCTGGAAGGTTGAACGCTGTTCCACATGTACCTGTGAAAACCATCTTAGAAGAAAGCTTCCAAAGGCACAGCAGAAAACAGTGACGATCAGAGCCTGCATCGAGAGGTATTACACTGGGGAGCCCCTAAACCTCCACGTTGCTGGCCCTGTCAGTCCTCAGTGTTCAAACCTCATACCCATATATCACCTGAATTTGCCATGACAGCCATAAGGGCTGAGCTGGCAGGGTGTAAAGACTGAAGAGGAGTGGGATAGATACTGTGAGAAAGAACAAGGCATCCTGCACCAGGATGTACTTGGTCATTCCCCTGACACTGCCGGAACAAAAGAGGAGAGGCCCTAACTTTGGCTAGTTTGTCACTCCTTCCCTCTCCAAAGATGAGGCCTATGCATTACTGATGGGGGCTAGAAGGAGAAAAGCTCTGGATCCACCTTGCTGGAAGGTCATACAGACTTTTCCTGGGCCTTGGGGAAGGGTGCACTACCAGAAGAGATCTTTCTGCACACAGTGTTGGTGTGCCTCTTGCAGCGGCAGCCTGGTCGCCGGAGGCTATCGTAGCCCCGTTGGCACAGATGGAGGCATCCACGGGTAGGCAGGTAGCAGCACAGGCAGGGTAGGAAGAGGGAGATGAGGCTCATGGCTGCCCAGCGGACGAAGCAAGAACTAGGCCCACAAGAGCAGGGCTCATCAGCACAGTTGTCTTCATCATCAGTGGAGCAGTGGTAGAAGAGGCCCTTGACACAGCAGAGACAAGTGCCATAATCGAGGAGGCTCTCAGCAGAGCAAAGGCAACGCTGGTTGCACAGCCAGCAGGAGGGGAGAGGGCGAGCTGCTGTGCAGGGGACACACTTGCAGCGCCCACACTCCTCACAGATGAAGAGGTGCTCACTAGGGTGCCCTGCAGATTGCTCAGCTTCTCCCTTCAGAGCACCATCAGCCTTTGGGTGGACCCCTGCTCCAGGCTGGGTTCGGATGATGGACTGGCCTGAAGGTGAGGGTGTAATGCTGGCCAAGAGCCTTTGATCAGAGGCAGTGGTGCTATGAGACATTGAGCTGGCAATGCTAGATTGGCTCAGATGCTGAGGCAAGGGCTGCAGTTGATGGCACTGGCTGAGACTACGGGGGAGAGAAGTAGGCATGGTAGCCAGAGACCAATCAGACTTGTGGGTTTGCACAATAAGGGAAGGGCTTGAGAGGGCCTGTTTACAGGGGGCTGGAGGCCGTTCCACATAGTCATTGCTAGCATGAGTAGAGCGCAGCTGTTCAATAGGCAGAATTTGTTGAAAATCATCTGTCACCGCAGCATCCATTTTGCCTTGATTTTTAAGCTCTGAGTGGTTTTAAGCCAGGGTGGCACTTATGGTGATAAAAAGGAGCCCTTGTAGTTACATGGATCTCAGGGCACATGAGAAAATCCTAGGAGAGAAGGCATAAAAACAGTAAATGAGAACACACAGGCATAAGTACTTTGCAAGAAACCAACAAAGCTCAGGCCCTATCACCACCGCTACCTTCAATTGCTTTATAGTAATCTTCATGCTACACATTTATTCTGTAATTAACCTCACTTACTTCTTTATAGGCCAATCTGATCATCCCATCCAGACTATAAAGAAGTTTGGGAACAAAGATCAGGTAGTTGATTCTTTTTGTATTCCATCAAATGCCTAGTTTCATAGGAGCAGCTAGCTCATTCAGGTATTTGCTAGCAGAGACATCCAAGCCTTGGGTATCAGAATTTTAATACAAATGGAACCTAGTATTACATGCAAAGGCTATTTTCTGAAGCAATGCTGAAGGAAAAGAGAAAGCCTCAAAAGTCTCCCATGAGAAGTTGCTCATATATATATATATATAACCAATCAAAATTATCTTTTCAGTGTGAATTTATGATAAGCAGTAATACACAGATAAGAAAGGACATTACTTTATTCAGTGAATACAGGCAAGCAAGGAGAATGCAATAAAGGCAGAGATACAGCAAACACACAGAGGGTAGGAATTAAGCTGTCTGCAGTGTAGGAGAAAAAAAAAGGCTTCCCAAGAGTATAAGGAAGCCAAGACTAATCATCTTGCAGTTCTCCTCACCTTACTGGCTGCTTTAACTTACTAAGGAAGTGATTCTTTTTAAATAGAATGGAGGCTCTAGAATCAAGCTTTCGTACACATGGGATTAATACTGGGGATCAAGGAACTATAGAAGACAAGTCCTGAATTATTTCAAAAATCATCTGTAATTATACCTATTACTATCCTAAGTCAACTCCATATTGATGGGATTTACCAAGCAGAATCTGCTTGGACTTCTTTTCTGTATCACTACCTTACACAATAAACTGACTTTCTTAAAGGACAGTGGCATTCTTATACCATCTTTAAGCTAAGTTGAATATCTAGAAAGTATATGCTTGTATTTCCTTTGTACCGTAGTCAGGAAGAGGTGGTTGGTCATTCCCTGAAGGATTTTACCACCCCTAGAACTAATGATGATGACCATGGGGAAAATATTGTACAAATAGTAGACTGCTGTATCACACCACTTAGAAGACTGAAGAGCCAAAGAGGTGTAAATGAGGAAACCTAAACACAAATCCAGGAAATATCCTGGAGGCATTAGGACCTAGCAAAACACTAGCATGAATAAAGTATATATTTGAGATCCATCAGATTTCAGGCCTCCTCAAAATAGATCAATTACTCACACTACTGTATGTGATGGATAGCTTGAATGAGTAATAGAAATGAACAAGTGAGAGAGGATGGTGCTTGATTAGGTTTCCATAAGCAAGCAAACATGACACTGAAATGGGCCCAAAGCTCAGTAACAGGAAAAACGACTCAGTGGCTAATAATATGACCAGACTCAGTTGACTTTTGAGGCTATATCCTCATGCAAACCTGATTAGCTGAATTTACATCTGTTCATTATTTGAAAAGATTTAATTTGGTTAAAAATAACCTTTTTTGGCATATCACATCAAAGAACCAGTCTGACAAAAATTTCACGTTTTAACTAGTTGTTTTGGTGTTAAATAAATGCATCATAACAGAATGCAAATAAATATTATGGAAACTCTCAGACTCAAATATTTATGTCACTTTTGTCAAATCACTTGCTTTCTTTGGACCTCAGTTTCACTATCTATGTGAAACTGAAGGATATGTGAAGTGAACAAGGTGATCTTGAAGGACCTTGAGCCATTATGGTCTGTATTTCTTTCTATAACTATACAATTTTCTAAACTATTTCTTTTCATTCATATCTTCTATATCTTCAAGTCCTTGAGGGTAAGGTGGGCAATGTGCCCTTATTTATTTGGGTATTCAAAAGCAAAATGTATGTTTCCTTTATTTACTTGCACTCAAAGGCTCATGCAACCTGCCACCTCTACCTTTGCTGTATCTTTATAGATTCATAGTCTCAGCATTGGAAAGGAACTGGCAACTTTCATGTAGACACCCAAATAAAAAAGGACACATTGTTCATTTGGCTTGGAGGGTATGTAGATGTAGGAACTTGGGACTGGGAAGAGTCTTTTGACAAATTTATGAGAAATATATTTATGTCCCATTGATCAGCTAAAGAATATGTAGAGCCCTGCAAATCCTTTGTACTGTAAGAACAATAATATACATGCTGAATGCGGTTTAGACTAATTGATTTCCCAAAAGAAACTAGATTCAAAACATATTGAAAATTCCAGGAAGCAATAATTTAAAGGAAGGTATACAAGGTCTTAAAGTTACAGGAGATAAACAGGTGAGATTCCAAAGACAGGATTCTAGGGATGTCACTAGGTACCTCAGGGACATGCCCAAAAGGTTGAGAGTTAATCTGTGAGGAATCTAGGTCATAATATAAATGACTCAGAAACAATAATGAGAATTATGTTCAAAGGGGACCAGAAGGGTACATGGTGTTTAGGTTGAAAAGTTGTATTTCAATATTGATTATATTTCTGCAAGACTGATAAATTGAGATGCTTGGTTGGATGATTAAAGGAAGCTGTGGGCATCAGTCTGAAATAATGATGTACTGTCTTGCCTACAAGTAAGGGGACTGACAGGATGAACTTAGAAGGTTTCTTCCTGCTCTGTAGAATCTTTTATTCAAATGGACTCTGGGATCTAATGTGGGAGACCTGCAATAAGTGGACAGTAGGACCTGAATAAAATCAGAGTGTTGAGTAGGATTTAAGGATTGAATGACAATAAATTGGTTGCCATTCAGGATGTGCTGAATCTGATCTGGCTAACAGGATGAACTGAAATAGATACTGTACAGGAAGGTAAGAGAGAAAAATATGTTGAGAAAGGAACAGGCAAGACACTGCCGTAGCACATAGGCTAGATGAAAAACTACCACTACATGAATGTTTATGATTCAGAAATCCACCCACTAAAGAGCCATTCATTGTGAGTAGCAACAGTTAAGAAACTGACTGTGCAGTTGGCCAATTCCATATTCTATCGAATGAGAGAGAGAGAGAGAGAGAATGTACACATCACATATTATTAAATAAGAGCAAAGGTGATTACAGGTCTTGGCTGCACATTGATGGGATCTAGTGATTTTTGTCACGTAGTGCCTCTGCAGTAATGAATGATGCATTGTAAACCCACTCCCATCACAGTCTCTCTGGCCAGGTGCTCATAGCTTTCTAAACAGTTTTTCTGTAGCCCTGAATTTGCCATGTTCAACCTAAAAAATTTTTCTTTTCTTATGCCAATTTAGGGACTAGAAAGCTAAGCCCATTCAAGAAATGCTAATGTTTGTTAATGAAAGAAAATGTATTTTCTCCCTGGAACCTAAAATCTGCCATGTTGAGAATAAAGTTGAAAACTTTCCTATCGAAAGCCCTTCTACGCTAACACCTTAAGACAGTTCTGATTTCTATGGTAAATCCTTTCTGATACAGTATGACTCAATGTTGATTTCAAAGAAGAGTGGGGAAGAGGAGATCCTGGCTCTTGTTTTCTCCCACTCCCGTGGGTTCAATGCTGTTTTGTACCTTACTGTGTAACGGCTCTTAGGTGTGTTGCTTTTTTCTATGCTCTGCTGTTATATACACTCCTTCTCAGAATAACTGAAAGCAAACATAGGGGGAATTTCTGCTTTGGCTTTATATGTTTTCTTAGTTCTACTGTACCAAAGTCTGCTCTCTAAAAATCCCTCTCTGTGCAAAAGCATTTGCATCTCTATCAAAGCACTCCCCCCTTACAAATACCAAGTTGTATATAGTTTACATTACTAACCTCTCTGCCACTGACTGGGCCTCCCTCCTACCGCATACATCTTGTTGGAGCTGCCAGGTTCTCACCACATTTAACTCTTAACTTGTCACTTTGCTACCCTAGTCCTATTCATTACTTTAATGGTTTCATTAAGACTCATAGCAGTTTATTTCAAACCAGGGAGTCTTGCAGTTTTAAGACCTTGAATTTTAAAAGATATAGGTCTTTTAGTGATGAATGATACAGGGAAAAGTTGTAAAATACCAAATGAATTCACATACTTCTAATCCTGAGGAAAAGTCTAAGAAGAAGCTGGTTGTTCATTTAAGAAGTAGGAATTTTTTTAAAAAACTCAAATCCTTTTACATGACACAAGAAATTTAAGTTCTAGTCCTAATGCTAGCTCTACTTTGCTGTGTGGCTGTAGGCAAATGATCTCCGTTCTGGTCCTGTTTCTTCATCTGCAAAATAAAAGGAGGGTTTTTAAAGGCCTTTCTTGTCCAGATGCTCTAAATTTTAAGTTGGGTGTGTTGGTTGCATTTCTCTGTTTCAATAGTCTTTAAGGAAGAATTAGTCTCCTTTCCTTTTGGTTCTTTACTTCCTCACTACTCAACTCCTCAATTCTTAAAAAAAATCTTCAAATCTAAGTCACTCAGATCACTATCTAGACTGTTTCACAGCTAGAGAGACCTAAAAACAGAACACAAAGAGACAAATATATAGAATGTTATAGTAATGTATTTGTACATGTTTGTTTACAGGCAAGGAGAGCAAGACCAATATTTCATTGTGGATAAAATGCTAGCCTGTGCCTTACTTGTATTTATGAATGCAGTCGACTTTTTGGAAACATGATTTAACACCTGGTATATCCAAATTCATGTGATAACACATCATGATACAGTGAGGTTTTAATATTCCCAGAAAAGCAACAATAGTTTCCATTTCAAAATAGAGTTTCTGCTTAAGAGTTCAAGGTCTGTTTTCTGTTCATCCAACTTGGTTTGCAGCATGCAGAGGTGAATGATAATTATAATTAGTTAGCTTCATGGAAGTGAGTGTGCAGTAAACCATTGCCCTAGGTCGTATCAAATGCCTATTGGCTAAGTAGACGTGCTCACAGGTTCTCACTTTTGACAACATTTCCATATGCCACACAGCGACGTGTGCACACGTACCCAGGCACGGATCCACAGATTTCTAAATCACTGCTCTGACTCAATGTAAGTGGGGGGTTATGCCGTGTCAGCTTGCGCCATGTCTACCCAGGGCAAGGTGATGTGATGAAATCTGAACGATGCACAGCCCAGACTTGTGAGCCAATAGCAGGCTAGCCCCATGCTGACAGGATGCCCGCTGGGCAGCCAGACTGGCCTTAGCACGGGCTCTTTCTCTGTCCTCAGCTTGGGTGGTTAGGCTGCGTTTTGAAGGGTTTAGGCAAGTACCAAAATGCATTTAAAGGTTAACAGGCTAGAAATTAAATTGACATTCGCCTACAAAAATATTATTTTGAAGTTCTATTTTGATTTACACATTTCTAATATGGATAGTTTTCTGCAAGAGCTGGTTTATTTAAATATCATTTAAAGGGTTTTCATTTTATTTTATCCATGCGCTTGCGCGCGCGCGCGCAAGCGCGCGTACACACACGCACACACAGAGACAGCACAGGATGGCTGGAATGAATGGCAATCTGTGCATTGCATAGAAAGAATTCTGGGTTTTTAAAGAGCTAATTTCTATGGCTTACCTTGAGGAAAGGGCTTATCCATGCTGAGAAAAGCAGAAGAACTAATGCCCCATCTGGCTGAAAGGATCTCTTCTCCTCAGTCTTTAGGTTTCTCCACCTCTCTTCCGAAAGTCTGAATGAAAACTCCTTCACTGGCAGACAGTGGAGCCAGAAACAGAGATAGTTCTGTCTTGTTCTTTGACACAGCAGAGAAAACAGAAAATAAAACGAAACAAAACAAAACAAAAACAAAAAAACGGGGGAGGGGAGAGTCAAACCTGTAGTGGCATATGCTTTGTATAGATTTTACAGGCAGATCTAAATCTTGATGCACGTATTCCCCAAAGAAAGCTCAGCAGGGTAAGTTGTTCACCTCCTCCTCTTTCTCCTCCTCCTCCTCTTTCTCCTCCTCCTCCGCCTCTTCTTTCTCCTCCTCCTCCGCCTCTTTCTCCTCCCCCTTCTCCTCCTCCTCCTGTTTCTTTTCCCCCTCCTCCTCCAGTATTTTCCTTCCCCTCCTCTTGCCCTCCCCTTTCCCTCCTCCCCTTCTTCCTCCTTTACCTCCTCCCCCTCCTTCTCTTTTGCCTTCGCCTCCGCCTCCACCTCGGCCTCCCTCTCCTCCAATCTGACAGATGAACCGAAGCAGCAGAAACTGCAGTTGTAGACACAGGGTATCTCAACGGAGCAATAGATACCGGCAGTGTGTGATTATTTATATGGCTCAGGGTGTGTTGGTATATAATCTGCAGTGGGGGCAGGGAGTGAGGTTGCA
Source organism: Macaca nemestrina (assembly GCF_043159975.1). Taxonomy (NCBI): domain Eukaryota; kingdom Metazoa; phylum Chordata; class Mammalia; order Primates; family Cercopithecidae; genus Macaca; species Macaca nemestrina. The sequence continues at coordinate 278,313 of NC_092145.1, forward strand.
GTGTGTTCAGCTTAGCTAGCTGGCTGTTTTGTGAATGTAGATGATTTCTGGAGGTCTTGTGAATGGGTTATAGCAGAGGATGGGAAAGAAGGGATTTATTGCTCCTTGTTATAATTTCTTTCTCTCCCCCTCGCCCCCGCCCCGGTGTCGTTTGCTTTCCCGGAGCTGTAGCTCTTAATGCTTGGCTAAGTGGCGTCATCCAGATGAAATTGAATCGACCCATTAAAACTCCCCATAGGAATCTCTGTATCCGGTCCCTGGGTAATGACTGAAACAAAATGTAAAGGAACGTGGGGGTGGGGTGGAGAGTAACAATTTTAAGGAGGTCTCATTTAAATATGTTTGCCAATCACATTTCTACCAATCTACTCAGCCTATGCGCAGTGATTGCAGCTTCAATAAAATGAAGAGAAAGAGCTTCTCCTTTGTTTAAGGGTTCCTCCCACCTCTTTTCCTCATCTGTTCCCACTTTTTCCAGCCCTAATGATTGTCCATCCATTGCCACTGGGAAACCATTACCCAACCTACTTTCCCTTTAGCATGGCATGCATTCAACAACAAATATTTATTAACTGCCTTCCTTTGTGCTAGGTGTTGTGAATTCAATAAGGAGGACAGGCAGCATTCCTGCCTTCATGGAGCCTCCCTGGGACTGAAAATAAAGCAGCCTTGGACATTTTCTCTTAAAGCCAAGGACAAAGCTTTCTGTAAATTACCCTCAGTCCACTGTTTAATTCAATAGGAAAGGATCTTTCTTCTGGGCATCCAGACAGAAGCACTTGGATGACAGCAAGCTTTATATTTAAAATAAAGGAGATCTGATTTCAAGTCCTATTTCAACGGACAAGTGGCAGGAGCTTGGCCATCAACATTCTTAGGATGCTTTGGTTACCTCATCTATAAAATTGAGATGGTAAATGGTGACAGTTCAGAGTAAAACAAACTGTGAGTCAGGAAACTGAGATTCTTAATCTTATTCTGACTCCTTGTGTGACCTTAGCAATTTACTTCCCCTCTAGAGTGTCAATTTTTACATTAACATGAGAGGATCTGATTAGGTAATTGCTAACGTCCTTTCTAACTCTGACACTCTGTCATTTACCCTCTCTCAGATGTGTTAAGAAGACAAAAGAAAGCATGAGATTAAAAAAAGTACAGTTGTGGTGTGGGTCTGCATGCTCCTGTGTGTATGTATGTGTTTAAGGTGCTCCAAACAGTTGTGATTACGTATATATGTATATGTGTGTGTGCGTGCGTGCATGCCTGTGTATGTGTGTGTGTGTAACTTCTAAACAAATGCAGCTCTCTTTTTCCATTTGGAATTTCTAGTCAAGAGATTTTCCTACGTAAATTCTCTTTTGTGGCTCATACCTTTTCCTTACTCTTAACGTTGGCTTGAGCTTATCAAGATCATGAAAACCCTTAAAGCTAAACTGTAGGTTCATCTACAGAAGAAAATATACTTGCTGATATATTTATTCACCCACTTATTCAACAAATATTTATTGCACATTAACTATGTGTCAAGCACTGTACTAACTAGATTCAGGTCAAACAGATCAGGGTTCAAATTTTTGTTCCTCAACCTGGGAGCTACCTCACTTTAGGCAATTCAATTCACCTCTCTGGCATATAGCAAGCACCCCATGAATAGTAGCTATGAATGTTAAGAAATTGTTCTTGCTCTAATGTAACCCATAGGAGAGGCAACAGATGATTTCAATTTGAAGCCCTTTTATTTTTTAAAATCTAACTTTAAAGTAGAATAGCTGGGTTGCCTAATTCCTTTCCCTCCTTTACTCTGTGGGCCTATATTAAGGCAACAATGAAAACAATTGGGATTATTCAACCTTCTTACCTCTTAGGATTATACCCATGACAAAAAAAAAAGTTAAATTGATGATCATTCATTCATTCAGCCATGCCTGGTATGGGCCACTTACTAAAGGCTAGTAATTCAACAGTTAGATTTCCTGCACTCCTGGAATTGACATTCAAGTGTGCAGGGTGACATGTTTACTCTTTGCCAGGTGCTGTTCTATGAATTTTACATGTTTTAACCTATTTAATTCTCATAACAAACCTGTGAGGTACATTTATGAATTGTACTGATTTTTAAAATGAGAAACCAAGGTCCAAAGACCTCAAGTAACTTGTCCAAGTTAATTTGCAATTTGCAGATCTAGGATTTTAACTCAGGCTGACACTCCAGAGCTTGTACTTTTAACCACTATACCACAGTATCAAAACATCTGCAAATCCCTTCAGGGATTTTTGTTCTAACTTTTTAAAATTATTTGGTAAATGCTATGGTCTGAATATTTGTGTCTCTCCAAAATTCCTATGTTGAAACCTCTCCACCAATATGATAATATTAGGAGGTGGGGCCTTTGGGAGGTGATTAAATAATGTACGTGGAGCCCTCATGAATGGGATTAGTTCTCTTATAAAAGAGGCCCCAAATACCTGCCTTGCCATTTCCATCACGTGAGGACACAGCAAGAAGGCACTGTCTATGAGGAAGTACGACTCCCCCAGACATTGCTAACACCTTAATCTTGGACTTCCCAGCCTTTACAACTGTAAGAAATACATTTCTGTTGTTTATAAGTTATCTTGTCAAAGGTGTTTTGTTACAGTAGCCCAGTAAGACTAAGATAATATTCCTGGATATTTTATAGGCCTAGCAGTCACTTATTGCAGGAAAAGCCTTGCCTAATCAACTGTCTGTTCAAAAGACTAGTTTAGAACAGATTTGTCCTCTTCTTTGTGATCCAGAGGCCCCCTTTGTGCTTACCACCATTGCAGAACTTATCACCCTTTATTATAATTGTCTGTCTCCCAATTTAGACAGTGATCTCTTTGAGGGCAGATATAATATTTATTATATTTGTCTTCACTGCACATCCCCAAAGCCTAGCATACTGATCACTAAATTAATACTTATTGAATGAATGGATAACCAGTTTTTGGAAATCAACATGAATATCTTTATTTGTTCTTTAAGCTGTTTTGTTTCTAAAAGACAAATTGAAGTTCCATGATTTTTGATAGGCTATCACTATAGTACAATTATATACAGAAATTTGATGGTGAGACATTACAAAGCTCACTATGTATTGCCTGACAACTTCTTTTACAAACTTGTTACATTCTTGTAGCAGTGCACTTCAGAAAATTTGTTTTCTTAGCTCCTTAGTTAATGGTGTACTCTTCAGAAAACATATTTTGACAGATTCACTGAGTTGTCCAAGATCATGCAGCTAGTGACAGTGTTGGGCCTAGAAGTGAACACAAGTCTCCTGTTTCCCAATCCAATGCCTTCTTTCTCTTTTTAAGGCACCTTGCTGACATTAATTCAATTCCAGTTGAATTTGGATATGTTGTCTCAGCACAGATCAACATATCTATTTCTAAAAGCCATTGATTTTCAATAAATAAATAAGTAACCTTGAAGGACACCAGAAAAGTCACCCTGCCTTGGAAATATCTTCTTTACTAAGTCTGTTTTAGAAATCTCTGAGTCATGATTTTGTAATGAATAAAATACATCTTTCCACGCTTTGTAGTAACTGGTTGTTCAGATCATTTCTGATATGAGAGTTAACTCAAAAACATATTGAAAGAAGGGAGAGTATATCTAACAGAGCATACTGAAAAAGAGACTAGGGCATGGGTGAAAGTGATGAAGGAGTTACAAATGTTGCAATAAATTAGATAGGTAAGGATTCAAAGAGGAATTGAGATCTGGGCAGAAAATGAATAACCATATATAATTCACATGAAGGGTACATGTGGAAAGCTGGAGTGGTAGCAATGTGCATGGATTCTGCGAAGAGTGAAACATTCAGACTGTCTTATGTAAGAGGTATATTGAAGAGAGGATTGGAATATATAATGTTGGAGAATAACTCGAATGACAGGCAATTTAGACTTACTGCTCTGGGAATTAGAAATACATTTTAGAACAAAGGAATAAAGTATGAAAATAAGCCACATTTAAGAAAGATACATTGGGCATGATATATAGAAGTGGGGAGATACTAGCGTCAGATCAGCCAAATTGGGGTATTTTGGAGTAATCTAAACAGAAAATGATAAGGGCCTGGTTAGGGAATTGACAGTGAGAATGGGAAGTAAGGATGAGATGTTTTCAGTTGAATATGGTAATGGCAATGATACCATTGCCATACTCAGAAGTTGGAAGGGAGAGTCAGTTTAAAGGAATATGATATTATATATATGATATATATATATATGATATTAAGGTTGTAAAGAACTTTGGTTGGGGTATGATTAATCCTGTCACCCAGGTAGTAAGCAGGCTATCCAATAGTTAGTTTTTCAACCCTTTATCCTTTCCCTCCCTCCCTCCTCTAGCAGTTCCCATTGTCTGCTGTTGCAATCTTTGTGTCCATGAGTACCCAATGTTAAGATCCCACTTATAAGTGAGAACATGAGGGGTTTTTTTGTTGTTCCTGTATTATTTCACTTAGGAAAATGGCCTCCAGCTGCATCCATGTTGCAGCAAAGAACATGATTTTGTTCTTTTTTTTTTTTGTGGTTGCATAGTAGTCCATGGTGTACCATATTTTCTTTATCCAATCCACTGCTGATGGGCACCCAGGTTGATTGATTCCATGTCTTTGCCATTGTGAATAGTGCTACAAAGAACATATGAGTGCATGTGTCTTTCTGGTAGAATGATTTATTTTCCTTTGGATATATACCCAATAATAGGATTGCTGGGTTGAATGGTGGTTCTGTTTTAAGTTTTTTTTCAGAAACCGCCAAACTGCTTTCTACAGTGGTTGAACTAATTAATATTTATATTTCCACTGACAGTGTATAAGTATACTCTTTTATCTGCAGCCTTGCTAACATCTGTTGATTTTTGACTTCTTAATAATAGCCATTCTGACTGGTGTGAGACCAACCTCAATTATAAAATTGTATTCAAAACCACAAGCTACCTGCTTATCCTGATTTCTCTTTTATTTGAGATGACATCACAAATGCTTTAGTTACACAAGTTTGAAACTTTAGCATCTATTTAACCTTTCTCTCTGTTAGCCTCCACTCATAAATGAATCAGGTATTATTGTTTCTGCCTCCAAATAGTCCAAAGACTACATCAAATACTATTTTCTCTACAATATAATTCATTGTCTCATCATCCAGAAATACCTCTGAACTCTCATGACAATGTAGTTATACTTCTCTTATGGTATTTATCACTTTCTAATTTGTACTGTAGTAACTTATGTATATGTCTTATCTTTCCAACTACAATTAGTTACTTAAAGATTTGTATATGACCCCTTCAAGGTACTGTTTACTGTGATTTTCATAAGATAAACACTTGTTGAGAAAAACCAGGAAATACCAAGTTAGTGGCAGAGCCAGGAGTAGAATCCAAGTCTCCTGACACTTGGTCTAGTATTCCTTTCACTATACCATAAATAGGGAATATAATGAGATCTTTGAGTTATTCGTCAGAAGTGTTGAATTTGAGGTAAAGATGAGACATTTTCAAGTAGGAATATTTGGTACAAAGTTAGAGATATGGTACTAGAGTTTGAGTGATAAGACAGGAGAGGAACTTGAGGAACTTTAAGGCTTGTTAACATGAAAGAGATCATTGGAGTTTTGAAAATGGATGAAATTGCTGAGGTAGAGGAAAGGGAGAATGAAAAGGACTGTGTTACCATATGGAACAGTTAGAGAACAAAAGGATAAAGAAGAATCATATAGCCAACAAACATATGAAAAAATGCTCCATATCACTAATCATCAGAAGAATGTAAATCAAAACCACAATGAGATACCATCTCACACCAGTCAGAATGGCTACTATTAAAAAGTCAAAAAAAAAAAAAAAAAAAAACAGGTGCTGGCAAGACTACAGAGAAAAGGGAACACTTATGCACTGTTATTGAGAATGTAAATTAGTTCAACCACTGTAGAAAGCACTCTGGAGATTTCTCAAAAAGCTTAAAATAGAACTACCATTCAACCCAGCAATCCCACTATTGAGTATATAACCAAAGGGAAATAAATTGTTCTACCAAAAAGACACATGCATGTGCCTGTTCATCAGAGTACTATTCACAATAGCAAAGACATGGAATCAACCTAGGTGCCTATTAGTGGTAGACTGGATAAATAAAATAAGGCACATATACACCATGGAATACTATGCAGCCATGAAAAAGAACAAAATCTGTTTTTTTTTTGTTTTGTTTTTTTTGGGCAGCAACATGGATGCAGCTGGAAGCCATTATCCTGAGCAAATTAAATCAGTAACACAGAACCATATACCTCATGTTCTCACTTATAAGTGGGAATAAACATTTGGTGGACAGAAAGATGGGAACAATAGACACTAGGGACTCCAAAAGAGAGGAGACAGATAGGAGGACAAGGGCTGAAAAACTACCTATTGGGCACTATGCTCACTACCTAGGTGACAGGATCAATCATACCCCAAACCTCAGCATCACGCAATATGCCAATGTAACAAACTTGCACAAGTACCCCTTGAATCTAAAATGAAAGTTGAAATTAAGAGGAATCAGTGAAGAAACAAGAGAAGGAGTAAGCAGATGTTAGAAAGGAATCAGGATAGCACATTGTCACAGAAGAGTAGAGAGAGTTTCAATAAAGATGGGGTAGTCAAAATGGGCTAATGGTGAAGAGAAATTAGGATAAGTAATTTAAAGTATTCAATGAATTTAGCCCCAAAGGGCTATTGGTGACTTATTGAAAATGGTTTTGGTGGTGGGGTAAAATGTCAAATCTCATAATTTAGTAGGAAAGCTAGCCAATAGACAAATGTAATAAAAGGTGACAAGTGTTTTGGAAAGGAGCAGAGAGGAAATATACCTAATCCAGTATTGAGGAGGTTATAAAATGCTTACAAGAAAAAGTGATATTTAAATATAAATTTGGCCAGGTGTGGTGGTTCATGCCTGTAATCCCAGCATTTTGGGAGGTTGAGGCGGGTGGATCACTTGAGGTCAGGAGTTTGAGCAGCCTGGCCAACATGGCAAAACCCAGTCTCTACTAAAAATACACAAATTAGCCGGGCGTGGTGGTGGGCGCCTGTAATCCCAGCTACTCGGCAGGCGGAGACTGCAGTGAGATTGTGCCACTGCGCTCCAACCTGGGTGACAGAGTAAGACTCAAAAAAAGAAAAAAAAGAATTAATAAGGTCCATTGACAGCAGAGAAATGGCATGCACAAAGATATAAAGATGTCAAAATGACATATTTCTAAACCATTCTAAGAGGGTCCCCTACACTCTGCTTGAGCAAACTAGAAGCAGACATTTTCTCTAGAAGGTTACACATTGCATGATTTATTTATATTCCTAGAATGTACTGAACTTATTAAGGATTTTACTAAATTGTAGCAAGTGGAAATAGACATAAAGAACCAACTTTATGTGACAGTCCAATATAGTGTTAAAAGTAATCATTATCAGGAACTTCATCCATTAATCCAATCAATTCTCTCTTATAACTCATTTTCTCTTGTTTTGTTTTATAAAACACAGGCTTCCACACAAATTCTGAAAGTCTTTCCTCATTCTCTTTCTCCCAGGACACATCCCAAATCCATTCGAGAGCCTGAAAGTTCCTATAGGAGGCCAGCTCTATCCATATTCTATTGAAGTCAGCAGGAGCTCTTTAGAAGTGCCAGATAAAAAGCTGATCTGTGGACATCCTGATTCAGCAGTGGTGACACCAGAATTGTAAGCAATGCCAAGGGAACATAGATTCTTAACTGAAAAGCCTATGGGGGTGGAGATAACTATTTTCTTGTCACAGAAGCTGACAAATAGTTTAGGAGCAATATTACCAATAATGGAAGTGTGTGAGGGAGGGACAAAGTGCTTCTGTGTGGAGAAAACTGGACCTACCTGCTGTGTGGCTTTGGCAAGTCATTCTTCATCTCTAGGCCCTATTTTCCTTATCTGTGACACAGTAAGTTTGAATATAAAACAAACATATATGCAGTACATACTTAAGGTAAGGCAATATACTTGATATGTGAGATACGGAAATGAATATGACACGGTATGCCATGTAGTAGGTTATCAATACATATTGGTTGAATGTATAAATGAATAGTTTTATCCTCTTATTACTCACAGTCTGCTAAAACAAAAGGACAGAAGAGCAGAGGGGTTAAATAATGATGGGCTAGCCAAAATGGCCTAATACTGAAGAGAAATACAGTTATATAACATATAAACTGCAATAGAATCTGTCAATAAATCAAGTCAGAGATGACTGTGGACTGAATCATTGTAGGGACTGTGTGGATGAAGAAAAGTTGATGATTGGTAGAAGGCAGAATAAACAAGATCTAATGACTTATGTGGGGTGTTAGTAGTTCCATTAACTGAGATATGGAGGAAATATAAGAAAGCTTTGGGTACATTGGGTTTCAGGTGCCCATGTAATGTCTAGATGGTAATATAGGTAATATTATACATGGGTTCTGAGCTTAGAAGAGGATCTGGATGAGGAATAGAAATATGGACATCAGTAGGGTACATATTTAAGCCATGTGAATGGATGACCCTAGCCAGAGAGAGTGTGTAAAATGTTACAGTGATAGAAAGGTAGAGGTTGAAACTTTGGAGAGCACCTATATTTAAGGAGTTGGCAGGAAAAAAGCCCATAAAATATACTGAGAAGGAACAGGAAGAAAGCTGGCAGGAGAATCATGTGTGTGGTACCTGGAAGCCAAGGAAGTAGAATATTTGAAGTTAAGAATGATTAACTATTAATTCCAAGAGAGTGGTCATATGAGATATATAAAGTATCTACTAGATTTGGCAATTGGAGATCACTACTAAATTTGGTGGAGGTGCGTGCTTCTTTTTAGAGTGTGATTCTCAGGCAGGGCTGCACATCAGAATTACATAGGAACTTTATCAAGCTACATACTCTAGCTCAGACCTCTAGTTGAACTCTAGACCCACATATCCAACTACCTATCAAGCAGCTGTACTCATTATTTTATATACGATGGTTATGAAAAGTCTCTCTCACTAAGTGACATTGAGGTGAGTGTCACAGTGAGGGAGCAAGCCATCCAGCTATATGGGGAAGGCTTTTCCCATAGAGAGGAAACAGTAAATGCAAATCCCTGAGGTCAGAATGTGCTTGATGTGTTCTAGGAGAAGCAAAGAGATCAGCATGCCTATGCCTAGAGTGGAAAGGGTGAGGGAAGATTGGTAGCAAATGAAACCAGAGAGGTAGCAGAGCGCTATATCACGTGGAGTCTTGCAGACCATGTTAATATTTTGCATTTTACTCAGGGTGGGCTGAGAAGATATTGTAGGGTTTTGTGCAGAGGAATGATGAATATGACTTACGATTTTAAAAAGATCTCTCTGGCTGCCCTGTAGAATATATATTCAGAAGAGGGGTTTATGTTGGAAGCAGGAAAACAATTAGGGAGCTATTGCAACTGTCTAGATGAGAGAATGGTAATAGTGGAAGTGATGAATTAAAGTTAGAAGTTAAAATTCTGGTTATATTTTGTTCCATCAAAATACCCATTTTCTAGTTTTTTTTCTCATTCAGTGAAAGGCATCATCTATATTTTCCCAACACAATATATGTTGTTTGTATTTGTGTGTGTGTATATCTAAATGTACCTGTAAGTCTCTTTGTCTTGTAAAGGAGCAGTAGATGGCATTGTACTTATGAATACAAGTATATTTATTCCTATTGGAAGAGGAAAACTTTCTCCTCATTTCCATCCTCCTCCACATGCATTCTGTTTTTGATGGCTCAAATCATGAATTCTCTGTCTTTTCCTAATGTATCCTAACCTGTGCCTGTCTGCATGCCCTATGTGAGTTCCCTAAGTCACACAAGCATGACATCTCCACAGAGAACTTACCTCTATGACACTTATCAGATGCTTCAAATATATCTTTATATATGGCCTGTCATACTTCTGACTAGGTCCCTATGTCTACAGTGGTATGCCAGATGTGTACCATGGATGCGGTGAATATTGCATCAAGCATCTGGCTACATGGTATTTAGATTCTGGTATTAAGTTAGCAGGATACTTCCCTGCTCCACATACACACCAACATATACTTCAATTTTCTCAGCTGTATAACTTATTTTCTCATTAATAAGAAGTTTTAAAACTTAGGAATGGGACAAGGAGATAAAGTGGGGCAAGTCCTTGTGAATGTCAGAAACTCTGAGGTAGCTGATATGACCATGTTCCACTCTCCTCTATAAGGAAGGCCAGCATGCTGCAGGTGACAACAGTGCAGAGGATTGCTTTCAGTTCTGGGAGCAGTTTATTTTCAGAACTGACATCCTACCCGGTACTAAATATAGCCAATCTCTTCCTTTCAAACAAGAGTTTCTTTTCTGTTAAACTTCAATACAGCTCTTAGCTCTGTATTACAAGGTCTCCCCCAACCATCCTACCTTCATGAACTTTATCCTTGTTATACTCTCTCGCCCCAGCCACCTACTTTCCTCTCCCTGGCCTCTTTGGTTTCTCCTCCTTCTGACGTTCTTCTCTTTTCCATTCGTCTTCTCTGCTTTCTTGGAGTCTTTCACTATCTCCCTCTGGCACTTTCCTCTTCATGCCCCCAACCTTTAAAAAGGGAATCCCTTAGGAACACTCTCTCCAACAAGTTAAGAAAATGCAGATGCCCAAAGGCTAAAAATAAGATGTTTTGTTTGCTTATTTTAAAATCTTCCCAGGCTGGAGACAGATCTCCTTATATGCCAACAGGTTGACATGTAATATTAATGATGTCCTTGCATTTATTGAGCATTTACAGTGTATTGTTTCAGGAATTTTATATACATATTCTCACAAAAATCCCCTAAGGAAGGTGCTAAAATAACTCACATTTTAGAATGGGGCAGCTGAGGCCAAGAGAGGTAAAGGTATGTTTTAGGCAAAACAGCAAATATATAGCGTAAATGAGATTTGAACCCAAGCAGTTTAACTCCAGAGCCCATACCCTCAACTCCCATGCCACACTACTTCTCTACATTAGGGTTAATGTCTATTGTATGCCTTCTAAATAAAGAGGGAGTAGTTACAGGGGAAGGAAGATTGAAGATTGGGAAGCATCTAAAATAGCTCTGAGCTGATAAAGAAGATTAACTTTGGTTTTAATAAAGTAAAATGTGAAGAAATTTAAAGACATTGGGGTAAAAGATTAAACTGGGATGTGTTCACTTTCACTTTTTACTGCAAGTTTTGAATTAGAATTCTGAGATTTAGGCACTAGTAATCTCATTGCTCTCCATTTAGACTATGTGAGTTCACCAGGACTCAAACAATTTTTACATTTTTTGTAGATATATTGCAAATTCTGCACTGTTATAGGGGCAAATGGTAGAGTGGTTATATTGATACAATGGATTACTACTCAACAAATGACTAATTTTTTCCACTGCTGTTACCCAACAGCCTGCAGGGTGTGTGTGTGTGTGTGTGTGCGCGCGCGCGCGCACGTGCACGTGCATGTGCACGCGTGTGTGTGTATGCACACAAAATTATTTTTGCAATTATGTATATATCTATTTGTAACAAACTTCCAGAGCAAATTCTCTATTTAAAATACACACACACAGACACACACACACAAGTTCAATATACAAAAGTAGTTGTATATCTATATACTAGCCATGAACAACCTGAAAATGCAATTAAGAAGAAGAATAGTCTTTTCAACAAATGGTGCTGGAACAACTGAATAGCCACATGCAAAATATTGAAGTCGGACTCCTACTTCAAATCATATGCTGTACAAAAAATTAACTCAAAATCATAGACATAAATGCATGAGCCAAAACTACAAAACTCTTAGAATAAAACATAGGAGTAAATATTTGTGACCTTCGATTAGGCAAAGTATTCCTAGATGCAACAAGAAAAGCACAAGTGACAAAAGAAGAAATAGATAAATTACGTTTCTTCAAAATCAAAACCTTTTTTTCCTGCCAAAAATATAATCAATAATGTGAAAATGCAGCCCACAGAATAGGAGAAAATGTTTGCCAGTCATATATCTGATAAGGAATTTGTATCCACAATAGATAAAGATCTTCAACTCAACAACAAAAACAAAGAACCAAATCGAAAAATGGGCAAAGGATTTGAATAGACATCTCTTCAAAGACACACAAATGGCCAATATGTGTATGAAAACATGCTCAATAACATCAGTCATTAGGTGAATGCAAAGCAGAAACAAAATTAGATACAACCTAACACCCACTAGAATGGCCAAAATCAAAACAACAGACAATCACACGTGGTAGTGAGGATGTGAAGAAACTGGAAGCCTCATACATTGCTGGTGAGATTGTAAATCTCCCAGCACTTTGTGAGTAGTGCAGCCACTTTGGGAGACAGTTTGGAATTTTCTTGAAATGTTAAACATGAAGTTATCATATGATCTAGTAATTCCATCCCTAGATACATGACCAAAAAAGTTGAAAACATGTGTCTATACAAAAACATGTATATGAATGTTCAATAGGATTATTAAGAATAATTGTTGAAAGATTGTTCGCAGTACTGGCTAAACAAAACGTGACCTATCCATACAATGGAATATTTTCTAGATTCAAAAAGAATGAATCACTGATACATCCTACAATATGAATGAACCTTGAAAACATCACAATAAATGAAAGAAACCAGACACAAAAGGTCACATATTATAATATTCAATTTATGTGAAATATCCAGAAAATGCAAATCCATAAGGAAAAGTCAATTTGTGGTTTCAGGGGCTGAGGGAAAGGAGAAATTGCGAGTGACTTCTAATTGGTACAGGTTTCTTTTTGGGTTGATGAAAATATTATGGTATTAGTGGTGATAGTTGCACAATGTTGATAATATACTAAAAACTATTAAATTGTGCACATTACATGGGTGACTTATTGCATGTGAATTACATTTCCATAAAACTGTTTTTTAAAGAATACAATTGGGAGACTGTTTAGTCCTCATGCAAACAGACTCCTGTTATATTTGACTCTTCTCTTTTCCAGAAGTACCAGTTTCTAACTAATAAACATTTAGATTGTTTTCAGACTTTTGGTATTACAAAAATGCTGCAATAAATATGTTTTACATGTATTTTGGATATTTGTGCTAATGTATCTATAGCACAAATTTCTAAAGTAAAAATGCTGGGACAAATACATGTTTTGAAATTTTGATTAATATTGCCAAATTGCTTTCCAAAAAGCTTACGCCAATTTACTCCAGGAGTTTAGGAGAATGCTCATTTTCTCACACTCTTGGCAACCAAGTATATTATCAAATTTCTCAACCTTTTTCTATCTGAGAAGTAAAAACTGATATCTTGAGTTTTAAAAAATTTGAGTGAGATTCAATACTTTTAAATATAAATATTGGCTATTTATATGTTTCATTTTGAGAACTATTTTCTTGTTCTTTGTCCATTTTTTCTATTGAATTTTTCTTATTATGGATCTGTAAGAACTTAATAGGTACAATTAAATATCAATAGTAATATATAAACATCAAGGCATTAAACCTCTAGCATAAACATTACTTTCTTATCACTTTGCCATTGGTCTTTTTAATTAACTTATAATACTCCATGCTTTGCAAATGTTTTAAATTGTTACGCAGTCAAACTCATAGATCATCTTTTCCATATGGAATTATAGCATCTAGGTTTTGTGCCTTATCTCCTCGTGCTTTTTTTTTTCCGTCGCCCAGTCTGGAGTGCAGTGGCGTGATCTGGGCTCACTGCAAGCTCCGCCTCCCAGATTCAAGCGATTCTCCTGCCTCAGCCTCCCGAATAGCTGGGATTACAGGTGCCTACCACCTCGCCCGGCTAATTCTCATGCTTTTTTTTTTTTTTAGTAGTAGTTCTTATCTTTTGATGATTTCATATTTTTTGATAGCTCTTTGATCCATTTCAGTTAATTTTGGTGAACAGGTGAGTTAGCGATCCAGTAGAGCTACCCCATAGGGATATGTAGCTTATGTGCTACACCAAGGTGCTTGGAAGAAGATATTCACTTTGACTTTAGAGTTTAAAATTTTTACCAGAATCTGTCTAGGCATATGTCATTCTTACTATTATTATTATATTATTATTATTTCGAGACGGAGTCTGGCTCTGTGGCCCAGTCTGGAGTGAGCGGCGCGATCTCGGCTCACTGCAAGCTCCGCCTCCCGGGTTCCCGCCATTCTCCTGCCTCAGCCTCCCGAGGAGCTGGGACCACAGGCGCCGCCACCACGCCCGGCTCGTTTTTTGTATCTTTTAGTAGAGACGGGATTACACCGTGTTAGCCAGGATGGTCTTGATCTCCTGACCTCGTGATCCGCCCGTCTCGGCCTCCCAAAGTGCTGGGATTACAGGCGTGAGCCACTGCGCCAGTCCTGGCAATTGTATTTTTAATTTAAAAAATCGATATAGTAAACATTTGTCATATTTATGTCTGACCAACATATCATGTATAGCCTTTCTATATTTGGAAAAAATTCTTACATTATAGTATTTACCTCTTAAGTGTAGAAGTCAAAACTCAAAACTTCTGTGTTGAAACTACAATGTAGGAATATGACTTATGTTCGCCCTCACACTTTCCACCTTTTCTGTTTCCATGTTAACTGGTTTGTTATTCATTTAATATTTAATATTATTTATTAATTTAATATTTAATTTAACATTTAATATTATGCTCCTTCATTCATGACCATTAACCTCAAGTGAGCTTTTAGAGCTTGGCAATGCTGTGACATTTTTATAACCCACTAGCTGTCTATTTTATACCATCTACTCTCTCCTTAAACCTCCCATATCGAGTACTCCATTCTCACTCTTAACTGATGACATTGTTTTACAAGCTACCCTTGTTGATATTACCATTGATCTCCATATTGCTAAATTCAAAGGTTAATTATCAGTCTACATCTTACTTAACCTGTTGGTATCATTTACATGGTTGATTATTCTCTCCTTCTTGAAGCACTTTCTTTACTTGGCTTTCAGGTAGCCTCTTCATACTTCTCCTATCTCACTATTTATTTCATCTCAATTTCCTCTGGTGATATTTGTAAATTCTTTTTTTAAAATGATTTCAACTTTTAGGTTCAGAGGGTATATGTGCAGGTTTGTTACATGAGTATATTGTGTGATGCTGAGGTTTGGGGTACAACTGATCCCATCACCCAGGTAATGAGCATAGTACCCAATAGTTAGTTTTTCAACCATTGCACTCCTCCCTTCCCTGCGCTGTAGTCTGTAGTGCCTATTGTTGCCATCTTTATGTTTGTGTGTACCCAATGTTTAGCTTCCACTTATAAGTGAGAACATATAGTATTTTGTTTTCTGTTCCTGCATTAGTTCACTTGGGATAATGGCCTCTAGCTGCATCCATGTTGCTGCAAAGGACATGATTTCACTCTTTTTTATGACTGTGTAGTATTCTATGGTGTATATGTATTCTGGTGATATTTTAATTCCCAACTGTAAAATACTGAAGTAATGTAAGACTCAATCCTTGGTCCTCTTCTCTTCTTTATCTACATTCATTCCTTAGCTGACCTCATGCAGTCTCATGACTTTAAATGCCTTCTATATAAAGAGAACTCTCAAATTAATATCTATAGACTCGATGCCTCCCCTGAACTCCAGAAAAATGTATCCCACTGGGTATTCAAAATCTCCAATTGAATGTTTAATATACATCTCCTAGTTAACATGTCCAAAACTATAGCTCTTCATTCTCCAACAAAAATTAACTGATTCTCCTATAATTTTCTCCATTATAATAAATAGTACCTTAGTTATTCTAGTTCCCCAGGAAAAAATCTTGGAGTCATTCTGTCCTTCTCTTATATTCCAAATTCAATCCATCAGGAAATACTGTCCATATTTTAAAAAATATATCCAGAGTCTGACCATATATTCCCATCCCCACTGCTAATACCCTGATCCAAGCCACAATCATCACATTCCTATATCATTGTAATAGCCTGCTAACTGATGTCCCTGCTTTTACCCTTGCCACCTCTAGCCTATTATCTATATAGCTACTAGAGTTATACTGTTAAAGTGTAAGTAAATTATCACAGTCTTTTCCTCATAATTCTACAATGGCTTTTCATACATCTCATAGTGAAAGCCAAAATACAATAGTCTACAAGGTCCTATATAATTTGGCCTATTCTTATTGCCTTCACCTAAATTTCTATCACTCTTTCTCACACAGCCCACTGAAGCCAAACTGGTGTCCTTGCTATTAGTCAAAACTCCCAGATACTTCCACCTCAAATCTTTTTTATTTTGTGTTCCTTTTGCTCAGAATATTTTTTCTCTTGCTCTTGATTCACCTCATCACTTCCTTTGATTCCTAGTTCAAATGTTACTTTATCAGAGAGGCCTTCTCTTACCACTCTATCTATAATACATACATGCATACACAGACACACTTACACACACCCCGTCGCTTGCTGTCTCCCTTACTCTGCTTGCCATTACTACCTGAATTATATGTTTATTTCCTTATAATCTCTAGCCTCTGACTGGAATATAAGCTCTTTAAGGACAGGGAATGTCTATTTTACTCACTGCTGTATTCCCAGTGCCTAAAAGAATAACCAACACATAGTTACCACTCGTTAGATATTTGTTTAGTTTTAGACAAGCCCAAGTGGATTATATTGCTTATAGCTAGGAACTCTGATTACTTTCTTTTTTGTAAAAGCTTATTTTTATTTTATGGATCCAAGGTATTTAATGATGTATTGGGTATTGTGTGACTGAGTGTGAAAAATTTTTCTCTAAATCCTATTTATCCACATTTGTAGTTCACTTCTGTTTTCTCCACATACTGTTTCTTTAAACATTAGTTATTGTGTTGGTTGAGTCTGGTGGCTCTAATGTTTTTGGTTTTCACTCAATTTGATGATTCTCAGTTGCCTGTTTATATTTACATATGAAGACCTGGATTAAAAAGTGTTTTTAGCTGGAATTCATATTTTCTGTACATGTGAAAAATCCTTGTTCCCTTGACAATTAATGCAGAATCTGATTGCCATATCTCTGGTTTATTGTACATGGGAAGAGAGAAAAGCCAGTATTTCCCCTTCATGGTGGATGGTTAGCTTGTCTTCTGATTCCATGTAGTAGTCAGACATTCCATGAGGTATTGCCCTGTTCTTTGGCCCTGATTCCCAATATGATAGCCTTCAGTGTCACAATTATTCCTTCAGAAGTCTTCATCCTGGAGCAAACATCACTGATAGAGGAAGAATTCATGTAACTATTCCTCATTTCTTTAATGAAATATACCACGTATCATCCTATTGTCAACTCCCTTTCTCTCCTTACTACCTCTGACCTTGGGGTTATTCCAGGTTTCTACTGGCAAAATTTCTCTTTTGGAAGTCTTCTCTTTTGCCTGCTTGGCAGTGTCACTCCCTAAACTCTATTCTTGGTAATTACGTAACTGTGAGAAAATGCTTTTTGATACAACCTACTTCTGGGCAAACATACTTTTCCCCATATTCATATGATTAACCAAGATTTCATCATTAAACTACTTTAAACATGGTTTATAAATGGCAATTGTTTTCATTGATACTATCTTTATAGCCAAGTGTTTACTATCTTGTTAAGCATGGCCACCAATCTTATATTTAACATACACACATCTCTGGTACTTACCAGCAGCAGGAATAGTTCCTTTCTAGCATGTCACTTGAACCATACTAAAAGAATAGGATGGCAAATGTAATTCTCATCCTTTCTCCCTTTCTGGAGCAGTGCTATCCAGCATGTATTCCACATACCAGTTCCAAAACTGTTACCAGTCGCTTATGAGATAAGTATAATAAGTATATAAATCATGAAAGTATATAGTTATACTGATCAAGTATACAAATGGTAAGTATTTAGAAATTTTTAGAGCATTTCACATTGCTGGTTTATCCAAGTGCATAATTTTCTATTTTACAAAAGTCCATGGCCGATTGGAAATTTAAAAAAAAAAAAAGTTCACCACAAAGAGTTGAGAAGCACTGCTTTAGAGTGTCTCAATAATGCTTTTGGTCAGGTGGCATAGTTTCCCTTCTTGTATTACCTTTGTCTTCCTCAGAGCTGGCCTTAAAGCCAAGGGACCTGGCTGCCTTCCAGGCAGTCATTTCCGCATAGTTTAATAGCTATAGCCAGTGAACTGAAAGTGCATTTCCTGCCACCATACTGTACAATTATTACTAATGTAATAGGAGAATGCACTTCTGGTTTTGGCACTGATATTTGGGATACTGCATCAGGGCTGGTAGCTTAAAAGAGTGGGCAATATTTTGGAGTATGTATTAATGGAGATAGAACCACTAGGAATACTTCCTGTTAAAATATGCTATATTTGATCCATTTAGAGATAATTTAATAAGATGATACTTTAAATGAAAATAGGAAAATCTCTTCTTATGTGGGGCCATGAACCTTTGCTCAAAGGAAGTTTTAAGGAGGTGGGTCTTAGCTCATTTTAAGAAATACGTTTCTAACTACTGATGGAATAGTTTTATTAGGTAAATGCTCAAAGACTGATTTACAAACTATCATTGGTTCTCTAATAATGAATCCTGCAGTTAGTTGAAAATTAGATTAAGCTCTAGGGTCCCTTCCAAAGCAGAATTATATAATTAGGTGCTGAAGTAGATGTAGGCATCAAAGGAAGGAAAATTAACTTTGAATCAGGAGTCATTAAGTGTGACGTCCTGTGATTCTCCTTTAATTTAGAGAAAAATTCTGCAATACTTCAGGAAGGATGTAATACTGAGGTCATTTGAAGGCTAAAAGTTTACTTGGAGTTGTACGTGGTCCCAGATCCACAGTTTGGAGCCAAGAGGAGACAATAAAAGATTTAAAGAAAGTCCTTCCAGAATGTGCAGTTATTAATGTCCGAGAACTTACAACTTAACGACTCAAACACAACCAAGATAAAGGAAAGAGTGAAAAGGAACTGGTCACTATTGAAACAATCTTAAGACTTGACATAAACAAAATGTTTTCTCCCCTTTACATTCATAAATAGAGGGTTAACAGCTATTTAGGTTACTGTTGAAGATTCAAATCTTGGAGAATAGAAAATTTAATTGAGGGCAAGATGATTTTCTAATTGTTTACAAGGTCTTTTTATTGCCTTTTGTTCATTAAAATGAAAAAATTGTATTAACAATATTAGAAAGCTAATATGTTGCTAATGAGGTTCTCCTCTACTGGAATAATTTCTAAAAATCAAATAAATAGGAAAAAATTAATGTTAAATTAGCTACAGTATCTGAATCAATTTATTTCTGCAAATTATTTCTGACCAAATGTCTCAGAAACAAATCAATGTAAAAGATTATTAATAATTACTTGCTTACAGGTATAAAAGAAAGTAACATGAAACTTTTTAAAGAAAAGAGAAGAATTTTCTTATGAGCCAATTCATACTGCTGCAAATATCTTGGATCCAAGACCAAAAGGTAGAAATGTAAATAATGATAGCACTGCTGCTGCTGCCCTAGATTGAATTACAAAACAAGCAGCACATTTAGAAATTTATGCTGGAAAAATCCTTTCAAATGTGTCTGAATACAGAGCAGTTACAGTGTTTGTGCAGTCATGCAGTTTGGACTTGTGCCAAGTGTAACGCTCTTATTCCTGGTCCCACCCTTCTGATGAGGAATCTGAAGGCCAGGTTACAATTCAAGGTCTCTATGGCTAGCTCAAGCTCCTACCCAGTGTTTCTGAGCTTTTATCCCTACTAAGTTTGCTCATGAAAATAACAATATTAATAACTAATGTATATTTGGTGCTTACTATATGCTAAGCATTATGCAAGGTAAATTATATATTTTATTTTAAGTTTCACAATAAACCTATGAGGTAAATACGTTTATGTTCAGATGGGGAATTTGATTCTGTATGAGGTTAAAGAAATTGCTCTAGGTCACATCATTATATCTGTTCCATTATAAATCTGTTGAGAAATCAGTAGTTTTTCTGCATGTCAAGGATGATTTTTGTTTGGAAGACAAGGCCAGGTATCTTAGAACAATAAGGTCTCCCAAGCCTCAATATCTAGCTGCCGCCCTCACAGGTGACTTCCCTCAACACAAGATTTTGTCTCTTATTCTTGCTAGTTGCTTTCAGCCACACCTCTAAGAAGTTGTCAGTAGCTCTCAATAGCTGCTCTTCATGATGATCCTTGTATCAGTCCCAGCCTTATGGGCTCCTCAATAGTGATATAACTTAATATTACAACAGGGTCTCTGATGCACCCTTAAATGACAGAAACAATTAAGAAATAAATCAAAGATCTTTACCCCTGCTTCAAGGAAAGAGTCTATGGAACATCAACTAGCTGACCCCCTCTAGTTGCCTATTTTTAATTTAAACAAAATTTGGGTAATGAAAGTTGGTCTGGGATAAGTTTCTCAAACTTGAAGAAAGATGGTTTTCTCTAGAGCAATTCCTTGCATAGGAGCTCTATTCTCCCTAAAGAACATTTGGATGGTGGGAAAATGAGACTAGGAACTGAAAGATGCTTCTATGTTTTTAGACATGAGTTCAGATATTATTGGAAGTTAGTAAAGAGGCTTTGCACTCAGTAGCTTAACATCCTATTCTTCCTCAATTCTAAGTATTCCTAAAATACAATTTGAATCAGACACACACCAGAAAGAGCCCCTGAAGCCCAATCCAATGAACTGGGGGAGCATGAAAAATCTAAGCATTACCTGGAAAATCTGCTACAAAACAATACACAGATAAAGTGGCCCCAGGCCAAACAAAGGAGTTTGCTAAGAGTGGTGCAGCAGGTTTCTGTTGAAGACTTTGTTTCCTTCCAGTAATGCTCTACATAATGTGAGCAATGGTTGTGTGAGGCTGTGGTTCTGTCTCTTCGACTTTAGTGTCCTGGGTCTGCATTCATGTTGTATTTTTTTCCTTCTGTTTTTGTGACTAATTTTCTCTGTGGGACTAGTATTTTTCTGTACAGCATGACACTGAAAGAAACACTTTAAACTGCGTTTGCCAGGAAAAGTCACTTCCCATTTGGAATCCTAAGTGAAACCGACACCACACTTTAAGATTCTAGGATTGTTGCAGGGAAATGTCACCCAATAGCTCCAGGAAGCAGGAGCCCTATTGTTGCTGTTTAACCACTTCTTTCCCATTTTGGTGGCAACTTGCCTCCTTACACACAAACTGCCTCAGAAGATCCTGAGGAGATCACGGTGTCTGTCTGTCCTTGCAAGAGCATGCATTATGGTAGGACATTGCCTTCATTCTGTTCCTTTTTCTCCAAGACTCTTGCTTATTCTCACCATTTGGCTGGACTTCCTACTGTAGGATTACCTCAGAATCCACACAAAACCCACAGGGTTTTAGAACTGCCTTGAATTACATGTTTTCCCAAACATCCACCCAGTTCATAGGTGGCCTCACCTCTGAAGTCTCAGAGTTGCAAGATGCCTTGAGTCTTAGACTGTCTTCCGTCTTCTTTCTCCCTTCTGCACCCCCTCTGGCCAAAGTTGCCCAGCCACACTAAATTGCATTCCTTGCAGTGTTGCATGCTTCCTTTGGGCAGCCTGACTTTTATGAATAGATGAGGATAAAACTGGGATATGAAAATACATTTATCTCTTTTTTTTTCTTATAAAAGCAGGAGTTGGTAATGTTTTATTCTTAAAGACTTCACGTTTGGAACTTAAAATAAGCAGTATATTCATTAAATATATTAAATTCATTAAATATACAGGTAGTCTTTAAATTTTTTGTCTACAAAATGTTATTAAAGAAATATTCTAACAATCTTAAAATAACTTTGGGAGGCACGGGGAAGGACAAAGGGCCTGAATTTTTATGTCGCAGTCTCTGATCAGTGCTTTTAGTCCAATCCAGTCAAGTAAGTAAAGGTTCATAGAAAAAATTATGTTTTATAAAATCATAGTGATGAAAAAAACATTCTAGCCTAGGATCATCTCATCCAAGAAAAATACTGAGAAAACAGCTTGTAAAAAAGAAGGTAATATAATCAAATTATACTCCTCATAAAACTCTACACTTAATAACAGGAATACATAATATACATAATATAAAAATAATTCTTACCATTTATTCCACACCTATCATTCCCCAGGCACTGTACACTGTACAATCAGCCTAGGATCATCTCATCCAAGAAAAATACTGAGAAAACAGCTTGTAAAAATTTATTTATTTATTTTTGAGACGGAGTCTCACTCTTTCGCCCAGGCTATATTGCAATGGCACGATCTTGGCTCACTGCAACCTCTGCTTCCCTGGTTCAAGCCATTCTCCTGCCTCAGCCTCCCAAGTAACTAGGACCACAGCCATGTGCCACCACACCTGGCTAATTTTTTTATTTTTAGTAGAGATGGGGTTTCACCATGTTGGCCAGGCTGGTCTCAAACTCCTGACCTCAAGTGATCTACCTGCCTTGGCCTCCCAAAGTGCTGGGATTACAGGCGTGAGTCACTGTGCCCAGCCTACAATCATGATTTCTAATTCCAAAAATCAGAATTTCTAATTCTCAGGTAGATGGCCAAAGCTACTTTTTTAAGTTTCATGTCTTTTTAAAGAGAAGAAAGTGAACTTTATTAAAGCTGAATGACTCACTCAAGGCCATATAGCTGGTAGATGGCAGAAGTGGGGTTTGAATCTGTTTTTCTTCCATACCACACACCAATTACTGTATAGAAAAATAGCTGAATTGCTCTTATTATTTTAGACAAATTTCATTTTTAAAACCCCACATGTGGTTTATTATTCTGTTATGGAAATGACTAACTTGCATATTAATAAAAAAGACAATCCCTGTGTTCTTATCATGAGTTTAGAAAAAAAAGTGTTATCACAGATAACAATAAGCTATTCTTGTTCCTAGTTCCAATGATTTTGAACCTATTTCTCAGAACAAGAAGCCCTCTGATTCAAATATGAAACAGAGTATTCTATTTCATCACAAACACAAAGATCTGAAACCCCATTTTTGAGCCATCTCTGTATACAATAAGAATCCAGCCTGCATTTGTCAATGATAGAGAGTACAGTAAAGAAGAAGTCCCTGAAGAGGTCAGAGTGTTGACAAAATTCAACATGCTGGTGGAGTCCACACAAACACAGGAAACAAAGCTGGCCCTTCCACACAGCCGCCTGTCCTTGCAATGACTTCGTTTTAAGTCAACCTCTCTTCATGCCGCACATATTCCCCAATGTCTGCCTGATGAAATACCACAATCGCCATGGGGTCTACTTTTCTGCAGTCTTGTGTAGATTTTGCTGCCACCCCAAAACGCAAAGGGATGTCTGCCATGGAGTACACCACCACGCCCTGGTACTGAGAAGTATTTTCAGTGGTTCGACCCAGACCACATTTCAACACATGGTTCCCACACAGGAACGACTGCTCTGCACCAGGCTTTATCCACACTTTATACTTGGCATAAGGTGCAAGGTAATCCAGGGCTGTGACGTGCAACCAAAACTTGTGGGTCTTAGTGACTTTTCCAAAGCAGGACCCCAGCGACACCAGCTTGTCCCCAGAGATATTAGCGGCCAACTTCATAATCTTTTCACTCACATAGTACACCCGGTCGTTGTGCAGATGGAAACAGTAGGTGCCATCGGGCTGGTCCACTAGCAGCTGAAGATTCTCCCCGATGTATTTCGCGATCTTCTCAAACATGACACGGGTCTCTTCTTCAGTCAAAGGCCGCATTTTCTCCCTGGGTTGGAACAACGGATCCTCCTATCTCTTAATATAATATAAATATATAAATGGAATTATTTAAAATTGTCCGTTTATGTCTAGCTTCTTAGCATAATGTTTTCAAGGTTCATTCATGTTGATGTATCATGATTTTATTCCTTTTTTATTTTTCAAGTTATCAACACTTATTTACATACTTGATAAATTTGTTGGAATTTTTAATTGTTTTATGTTCCAGGAGGAGTATATTTGCCTCATTTCAGGAACTATGTGTACATTCGTTTGTTGCGGATTATTTGGTGTTTAAAATTTACCCCCCAAAATATACTGAATTGCACAAAAAGAAAAGTTCTTGATAACTTTCTGGTTTGCTCAAAGACTCTCAGGTCTTTACATTTCTAAGGCATTTTTATACGTAGATTTTACCCTCACAGTGTTACTAAGAAAGCAGGTGCTGCCATCCCTATTTCAAACATAAAGAAACTGTGACCCAGGAAGAACAAGTAACATGCCCAGGTTGTCCACGTATCTCCATGCTTTATCTGGTATTAAGTCCAGGGGCCCTTATTCAGCATCATTTATACCTCTAGTCTAACAGAAGCTCTTGGAGGAGGGACACTTGGCATGACCATGTGCACATCCCCAGAACTAATTCAGAGTACTGCCATGGGGAGCCAATTCCCCTAGATCTCTGACACACTGGTTAGGCTTGCTGTGTCTCAGGCCATGTCTGTGATTTTATTAAGGATTTTTGCATCGAGGTTCATCAGGGATATTGGCCTGAAGTTTTCTTTTTTTGTTGTATCTCTGCCAGGTTTTGGTTATCAGCATGATACTGGCCTCATAAAATGAGTTGGGGAGGAGTCCCTCCTTTTCAATTGTTTGGAATAGTTTCAGAAGAAAATGGTACCAGCTCCTCTTTGTACCTCTGGTAGAATTCAGCTGTAAATCCATCTGGTCCAGGGCTTTTTTTCATTGGCAGGCTATTTAATGCTGCCTCAATTTCAGAACTTGTTATTGGTCTAATCAGGGATTCAGCTTCTTCCTGGTTTAGACTTGGGAGGGTGTATGTGTCCAGGGATTTATCCATTTCTTCTAGGTTTTCTAGTTTATTTGCACAGAGGTGTTCATAGCATTCTCCAATGGTTGTTTGTATTTCTGTGGGGTCAGCGGTGATATCCCCCTTACCATTTCTGATTGTGTCTATTTGATTCTTCTCTCTTTTCTTCTTTATTAGTCTAGCTAGCAGTCTATTTTATTAATTTTTTCAAAAAAACAGCTCTTGGTTTTGTTGATTTTTGGAGGGTTTTTGTGTCTGTATCTCCTTCAGTTCTGCTCTGATGTTGGTTATTTCTTGTCTTCTGCTAGCTTTGGGGTTCTTTTAATTCTTTTAGTTGTGATGTTAGCTTGCTGATTTGAGATCTTTCTAGCTTTTTGATGTGGGCATTTAATGCTATGAATATCCCTCTTAACACTGCTTTAGCTGTGTCCCAGGGATTCTGGCACATTGCCTCTTTGTTCTCATTAGTTTCGAAGAACATCTTGATTTCCACCTTAATTTCATTATTTACTCAGGAGTCATTCAGGAGCAGGTTGTTCAATTTCCATGTGGATGTGTGATTTTGAGTGAGTTTCTTAATCTTGAGGTCCAATTTGATTGTGCTGTGGTCTGAGAGACTGTTATGATTTCAGCTCTTGTGCATTTGCTGAGGAGTGTTTTACTTACAATTATGTGATCAATTTTAGAGTAAGTGCCACGTGGCATTGAAGGGAATGCATATTCTATTGTTTTTGGGTGGAGAGTTCAGTAGATATCTATCAGGTCTGCTTGATTCAGAGCAGGGTTCAGGTCCTGTATATCTTTCTTAATTTTCCATTTTAATGATCTGTCTAATATTGACAGTGGAGTGATAAAGTCTCCTAGTATTATTGTGTGGGAGTCTTAGTCTCTTTATAGGTCTCTAAGAACTTGCTTTATGAATCTGGGTGCTTCTGTATTGGGCACATGTATATTTAGGATAGTTAGCTCTTCTTGTTGAATTGAACTCTACCATTATGCAATGCCCTTTTTTGTCTTTTTTGATCTTTGTTGATCTAAAATCTGTTTTGTCAGACACCATAATTGTGACCCCTGCTTTTTTCTGCTTTCCATTTGCTTGGTAAATTTTCCTCCATCCCTTTATTTTGTGCCTACATGTGTCTTTGCACATGAGATGGGTCTCTTGAAGATAGCATACTGATGGGTCTTCACTCTTTATCCAGCTTGCCATTTGATGTCTTTTAATTGGGGCATTTAGCTAATTTACATTTAAGGTTAATATTGTTATGTGTAAATTTGATCCTGTCATCATGATGCTAGCTGGTTATTTTGCAGACTTGTTGATGTGGTTACTTCATAGTGTCACTGGTCTCTGTACTTCAGTGTGTCTTAGTAGTGGCTGGCAAAGATTTTTCCTTTCAATATTTAGTGCTTCCTTCAGGAGCTCTTGCAAGGGAGGCCTGGTGGTGATAGATTCCCTCAGCATTTGTTTTTCTGAAAAGGATCTTATTTCTCTTTTGCTTATGAAGCTCAGTTTGGCCAGATGTTCTGGGTTGGAAACTCTTTTTTTAAGAATGTTGAATACTGGCTCCCAATCTCTTCTGGCTTGTAGGGTTTCTGCTGAGAGGCCTGCTGTTAGTCTGATGAGCTTCCCTTTGTAGGTGACCTGGCCTTTCTCTCTGGCTGTCCTTTACATTTTTTCTCTCATTTCGACCTTGGAGAATCTGACAATTATATGTCTTGGGGTTGATCTTCTCATGGAGCATCTTACCAGGGTTCTCTGGATTTCCTGAATTTGAATGTTGGCCTGTCTTGCTAGGTTGGGGAATTTCTTCTGGATGATATTGTGAAGTATGTTTTCCAACTTGTTTCTGTTCTCCCCATATTTTTCAGGTACCCCAATCAGTCGTAGGTTCAGTCTTTTTACATAATCCCATAGTTCTTGGAGGTTTTGTTTGTTCCCTTTCATTCCTTTTTCTCTTTTCTTGTCCACCTGTCTTGTTTCAGAAAAATAGCCTTCAAGCTCTGAGAGTCTTTCCTTTACTTGGTCTATTCTGCCATTGATACTTGTGATTGCTTTGTGATGTTCTCCTGCTGTGGTTTTTGGCTCCATTGGGTCATTTATGTTCCTCTCTTAACTGGCTATTCTGGTTATCAGTTCCTGTATCATTTTTTTCATGATTCTTAGCTTTTTTTGCACTGGGTTAAAACATGTTCCTTTAGCTTAGCAAAGTTCATTATTATCAGGGGAACCTGCCCCCAATATTTCAACGTAGGTTCTTTCTATTTTCCATAAGTGTTGGCCAGCTGAGAAATAAAAAGAAAGAGTACAAAGAGAAGAATTTTACAGCTGGGCCTCCGGGAGTGACATCACATATTGGTAGGACTGTGATACCCACCTGAGCTGCAAAACCAGCAGATTTTTATTAAGGGTTTCAAAAGGGGAGGGGGTGTGTGAATGGTGAGTAGGTCACAAAGATCATATGATTCAAAGGGCAAAAAAGAGAACAAAGATCACATCCTTCCAAGGAAACAGGACAAAAGGCAAAACAGAACTACTGATAAGGGTCTATGTTCAGCTGTGCATGTATTGTCTTGATAAATATCTTAAACAACAGAAAACAGGGTTCAAGAGGAGAGAACCGGTCTGACCTCAAATTTACTAGGGTGGGGTTTTTCCCCACCCTAGTAAGCCTGAGGATACTGCAGGAGACCAGGGCGTATTTCAGTCCTTATCTCAACCACAGAAGACAGACACTCCCAGAGTGGCTGTTTATAGACCTCCCCCGCAGGAATGCATTCCTTTCCCAGGGTCTTAATTATTAATATTGCTTGCTAGGAAAATAATTTAGTGATATCTTCCCTACTTGCACGTCCATTTATAGGCTCTCTGCAAGAAGAAAAATATGGCTCTATTCTGCCCAACCCTGCAGGCAGTCAGATGGTTGTCTTCCCTTGTTCCCTAAAATCGCTGTTATTCTGTTCTTTTTCAAGGTGCACTGATTTCATATTGTTAAAACACACGTTTTACAATCAATTAATACAGTTAACACAATAGTGGTCCTGAGGTGATGTACATCCTCAGCTTGTGAAGATAACAAGATTAAGAGATTAAAGTAAAACAGGTGTAAGAAATTATAAAAGTATTAATTTTGGGAACTGATATATGTCCATATTAAAATGAAATCTTTGTAATTTATGTTCTTCTGCTGTGGCTCCAGCCGGTCCCTCCATTCGGGGTCCCTGACTTCCTGCAACACATTATTACTCACCTTATGAAGCCCACTTCTGTCAATCTAGCCATCTCAGCCTTGGCCCAGTTCTGTGCCCTTGATGGAAAGGTGCTGTGGTCATTTGGAGGAGAAGAGACACTGTGGCATTTTGAGTTTTCAGTGTTTTTGCACTGATTCTTTCTCATCTTTGTGGGTTCATCTTTGATCCTTGAGGTTGCTAACCTTTGAATACGGGTTTTTGTGGGGTCTTTTGTTGTTGTTGTTGCTGTTGCTTCCTGTTTGTTTGTTTATCTTTTAACAGTCAGGCCACTCTTCCACAGACTGCTGCAGTTTGCTGGGGGTCCACTCCAGGCCCTAGTCACCTTGGTCCCTCCCTCACCTGGATATATCACCAGTGAAGGCTGCAAAACAGAAAAGATGGCAGCTGGCTCCTTCTTCTGAAAGCTCCGTCCCAGTGGTCACCAATCTGATGCTGGTCTGAACACTCCTCTAGGAGGTGTCTGGAGACCCCTGTTGGGAGGTCTCACCCAGTCAGGAGGAATGGGATCAGGGGCCAACTTAAAGAAGCAGTCTGGCTGCCCTTTGACTAAGCAAATGTGCTGCACTAGGGGGAACCCCACCACCTTGTCCAAACCACCCAGACTCTCCAGAGCCAGCAGGCTGGAAATGCTGTCAGCTGAACTGCAGAGACAGTGGTTGCCCCTCCCCCTGGGGGCTCCATCTCAGGGAGATCAGAGTTATGTCCATATAACCCTGGCCAGAATTGTTGAAATTCCCACAGGGAGTCCCTCCCCCCATACCTCAGTGAGGAGAGATGGGTTGGGATTCCACTTAAAGAAGCAGTCTGGCCATGATCTGGCATAGCAGCAGCTGTGCTTCCTTGTGGAGAACTCCTGCCGGTCTGGACCACCTGGACTCTCTGGAGCCAGCAGGCTAGAACGGCTGACTTGAACCACAGAGATGGCATCTGCCCCTCCCCCCAGGAACTCAGTCCATCTCAGGCAGTCTCCAGCCTGCTGCCTCTGGCCAGCTGGAATTCTAACCCAGTGGGTTGCAACTTGTGAGGTGCCATGGAAGTGGGGCCCATAGAACAATGCCAGTTGGCTCCCTTTATTCAACCCCCTTCCTAGGGGAATGTACAAATGATATCCCACCTCAACTGGAATTTCCAGGGGTGGAGTATGCAAAGCTCCTGTGTCTCCATGTGTGCCTGATCAGCTACTTTGCTGAGACTCTATACAACCCTGTGCTTCAGACCCAAGGCCCTGGTGGTGTGGGTTCACGAGGGGATTTCCTGATCTGCAGGTTGCAAAGATCTGTGGGAAAAGCGTGGTTTCTCAGGAAGGGTTGCACAATCACTCACCACCTCCCTTGGCTGGGGGTGGGGCTATCCTGGCTCTGTACCACTCCCGGGTAGGCCATCGCTCCACCCTGCTTTCCTTGCTGTCCACGGGTCAAGTCATCTGCCTAGTCGGTCCCAGTATGAGAACCTGGATACCTCAGTTGAAGGTGCAGAATTCACTCACCATTTTCATTCCTCTCCATGAAAGCCATGGACTGAATGAAGCGGCTTCTAATCTACCATCTTAGTCTGTCCTATTTGTTTTCTTTAGTTCAATGTCTGTTCATGTTTTTGACCATTTTCTAATTGGATTGTTTGATTTTTTTTTTTTTTTTACTGCTGAGTTCTGAGCACACTTTATATATATTGTGGAAACATATTCTCTGTTGCAGTTGTGAGTTGCAAGCATTTTTTTCCCCAATCTGCACCTTGTTTTTTCATCCTCTTAACATCTTTTCCCAGTGCATTTTTTTCATTTTGATAAAGTCTAATTTAGCAATTGTTTTCTTTTAAAGATTTGTGCTTTTGGTCTCAGGCATAAGAACTCTTTATCCACCTGTAGTTCCCAAAGATTTTATCCTATGTTTACTTCCAAAAATGTTTTACAGTTTACATTTAAATCCATGATCTATTTTGCATGGATTTTTGTACAAGGTGTGAGAATTAGGTCCTAATTATTTTTAAAAGGTGAATGCATTCAAATATACTCGGGTAATTCAAATTTAATTAAAAATAGAAATCGGGGTGGTAATAATGTAAGGTTAAATACACTCTTATATTCCCACATTCCAATTCATACTCCATTTTGAAGGTATAGAATCTTCCTAAAGTACAATTCATATTGTATCACTCACTTGCTTAAATTCTTTCAATACCTCCTCACTTACCTTAGGATAAATTCTAAACTCCTTACTATGAGCAAAAGGCTTCACATGATTTGGGTCCTTTCCAGTCTTATTTTTGCGTCCCTGCTCTCTATCCACCAGTCACATTCACAATCCAGCCACAGTGAACTTCAGTTTCCTAACTATCACATCCAGGTCTTCAAACATGTTTGGAACATTTTTTATTCATTCTTTACTTGGTTAGCTCCTATTTATCCTTTAGGTCTCAGCTTGATCATAACTTCTTCCTAGAAAGCCTTCCCTAACTCCCCATCTGCGTTATATTGCCCTTTCTATGTTCTTACATAGTACTCTGTATGATCCTCATTACAGCATTTTTTTCATTGTATTACAGTTGTCTGTTTACTTGTCTGCATCTTACCTCTAGATTATGAGTCTCATAATGACAAGGATTGTTCTATTGTGCTCACCATTGTTTCACAGATAACTAACATGCCACCTGAATCATATTGATGTGCAACAAATATTTGCTAGCAAAGACATGGAATCAATCTAGATGCCTATCAGTGGTGGATTGGATAAGAAAATGTGGTACATATGCTCCATGGAATACTGTGTAGCCATGAAAAAGAATGAAATCATGCCTTTTGCAGCAACATGGATGCAGCTGGAAGCCATCATACTAAGCAAATTAATGCAGGAACAGAAAACCAAATACTGCATATTCTCACTTCCAAGTGGGAGTTAAGCCTTGGGTGCACATGGACATAAAGATGGCAACAATAGATACTGGAGGCCCCAAAAGAGGGGAGGGAGAAAGGGGATAAGTGCTGAAAAATAACCTATTGGGTACTATCCTCATTATCTGAGTGACAGGATCATTCATACCCCAAATCTCAGTGTCACTCAATATACTCATGTAACAAATGTACACTGAATCTAAAATTACAGTTGTAATTATTACAGATAAAATAATAAAACATTTTCTTATAGACCAAAAAACACACACAAGTATTCGTTGAATAAATACAATGGACATAGAATATTTAAATAATGTAATCAACAATGTTGATGCTACACTTAGCATATTGTTAGAAATAGTTTTTAAATATCTATAAAAAGGTTATAGAATTCATTGTATAATGTACTACGAAGAAAATTCAAATTAAAAAAAATAAGAAACAGAGGACAAGTTGACCGTAATATAATTAAAATACAATTAAAATAAAAATTAAGTAAACAAAATGCAAACACTTAGAAATGTTTAAACTTCACCTTAAATATATTGGGCAGAGACAATTCTTAAAATGCAGTAACTCTTAAGAAATCTTAAAAATTAAACTAAATTGACTTTGGGTTTTGGTCTGACATGTAAAGAGCTTGGAAGTCATTCTCTTATCTTCACAATAAGAAAAAAGCTGAAAAACTAAAAATCAACAACTCATCTTAGATCCATCAAAGAATCGACGTCACAGGACAAGCCATTGCCATAAAAACCGGAGACACATATAGGTAGATACAGAGAATCACAGCTTACTCGGAACAGAAACCACACTGAAGCCAGCATGGGATAGAAATACTTAAAGGGAAACTGGCTAATTATTGGAGACTGAGTGCAGAGCAGCTTGAGAGATAAAAACTCCTGAAGGCCCAGCCTTAGGGGAACTCCCCAAACTTTTGTGAATTTTACCTACAGGATCCCCACCAGGTTCTCAGGGTGAAGGCTGAAGAAAAACCCCTTATGCTTCTGGCAAGGGGAGAGGGAAAGTAACCACTTTGAAATACACCCAAAGTGTTCTAGTCTCCTTAACAAATTCTTGCCCTCAAGAGAGACTACTTTACAGAGCCTAACCAATGTGGATTTTATCAGAACAACTTGAGGAAAGGGAAATACCCAACTCCAGACTTCTCTAGCCTTCCAGTTGGAGAAGAGAAATACCCAGTTCTACTCTGAAGCACTCGGGAAGGTCACAGCCCAGAGGCACAGACTCACTAAAAGACAGACATCATTAGAGAACTATAGAATGCTTTCCTTCCTTCTACCTTACCAATACATCAGTCTAACTCCTGTATAATAACTGAAAACAACTGAAATAGCTGAAAACAACTGCAAGTATCAGACTCTATTTAAAAAGAAGTCTCTAGGAAAACTCACAGAGACAAAAACAAGGATACTAGAGGAAGTTTAGCCCCGATGCCTACAGCTACAGCAAACAGTAAACAAGCCTAACTCATAGATAGATGAACATAAAACCTCACATAAAGACCTATTTACCTCAGTTCCTTTGACCTTTTATTATGTCCATTTTACAACAATTACAAGACATGCTAAAAGACAAAACAAACAAACAAACAAACCCAAAACCAAAGAACAAAAAAACAACCAGTCTGAAGAGACAAGGCAAGCATCAGAACCAGACTTCGATGCAGCAGAAATTTAGGAATTACAAGACCAGAAATTTAAAATAGCTATAACTAATATGTTAAGGGCTGTAATGGAAAAAGTGAACAACATTCAAAAATAGACAGATAATACAAGCAGATAGATGAAAATTCTAAGAAAGAATCAAAAGCAAATAAGCAAATGCTAGAAACAAAAAACACTATTACATACATAATGTCTTTGACGGGCTCACCAGTAGACTAGACATGGTTCAGGAAAAAAATCAGTGAAACTGAAGATATGGTAATATTAGCTTCCCAAGCTGATAATCGAAGAGAAAAATTACTGAAAAAATAGAATATTCAAGAACTGTGTGACAACTACAGAAGATGTAATGTACATGTAATAGGAATCCCAGAAGAAGAAAGAGAGAAAGAAACAAAAGAAATATTTGAAATAATAATGGCTGAGGGGGGCGGAGCAAGATGGCCGAATAGGAACAGCTCCAGTCTCCAACTCCCAGTGCAAGCGACACAGAAGACCGGTGATTTCTGCATTTTCAACTGAGGTACTGGGTTCATCTCACTGGGGAGTGCCGGACAATCGGTGCTGGTCAGCTGCTGCAGCCGGACCAGCGAGAGCTGAAGCAGGGCGAGGCATCGCCTCACCTGGGAAGCGCAAGGGGAAAGGGAATCCCTTTTCCTAGCCGGGGAACTGAGACACACAACACCTGGAAAATCAGGTAACTCCCACCCCAATACTGCGCTTTAAGCAAACAGGCACACCAGGAGTTTATATCCCACACCTGGCCAGGAGGGTCCCACGCCCACGGAGCCTCCCTCATTGCTAGCACAGCAGTCTGCGATCTTGCTGCAAGGCAGCAGCGAGGCTGGGGGAGGGGCGCCCGCCATTGCTGAGGCTTAAGTAGGTAAACAAAGCCACTAGGAAGCTCGAAGTAGGTGGAGCTCACAGCAGCTCAAGGAAACCTGCCTGTCTCTGTAGACTCCACCTCTGGAGACAGGGCACAGTAAACAACAAAAGCAGCAGAAACCTCTGCAGACACAAACGACTCTGTCTGACAGCTTTGAAGAGAGCAGTGGATCTCCCAACACGGAGGTTGAGATCTGAGAAGGGACAGACTGCCTGCTCAAGTGGGTCCCTGACCCCTGAGTAGCCTAACTGGGAGACATCCCCCACTAAGGGCAGTCTGACACCCCACACCTCACAGGCTGGAGTACACCTCTGAGAGGAAGCCTCCAAAGCAAGAATCAGACAGGTACACTCGCTGTTCAGCAATATTCTATCTTCTGCAGCCTGTGCTGCTGATACCCAGGCAAACAGGGTCTGGAGTGGACCTCAAGCAATCTCCAACAGACCTACAGCTGAGGGTCCTGACTGTTAGAAGGAAAACTATCAAACAGGAAGGACACCTACACCAAAACCCCATCAGTACGTCACCATCATCATCAAAGACCAGAGGCAGATAAAACCACAAAGATGGGGGAAAAGCAGGGCAGAAAAGCTGGAAATTCAAAAAATAAGAGCACATCTCCC